>NC_138580.1:32218225-32513855 GCF_964289735.1 Phaethon aethereus
ACAACCAGGGTGTCATGTAATCTGTTTTCTGAGTGTTTGATGTGCATGCTCAATATGTAAGATCAAAACCCACTGTAGCAGAATTCGAGGGCTACAGACATCATGTATGTTCGAAAGAACGTACATATATAAAAATGAAACATAATGTATTCTGGTGACCAGTGGCTCTGTGCCTCACAGTGCTGGAAAACAATTTTCAGCATTCACATGACAAATGGTTCTGCTGCACTGATTTGTCCACATTTATAGCATACTTTGAAGATAGTCCAAAATAGGTTGTGGTTGATGACCTCTTGGGCATGTTAAAAGTGATATTTCACTTGACAGGCTCAGAGACATGTTTCAGGGAGAGAGTGTAAATACCAGTAGGGTTTCTGTGTTGGTATCGTTTGCGGAAAGTGTTGGATCTGCTACCAACTTACGATATTTAATGCTGGTAGGTTGTAATTTGGTAAGTTTGATTGATAAGTCTCTTAGAACTTTTTTGGTATCAGTGGTTAAGAAACTGAAATGAAATACACGTAGAACTGGAAACGGGTCGAAAGCATGATTAGCAGTATTAGCAGTTCTTGTGATTTTTATTGCCCATATTACAATGTTTAGCAGTTTCTTTTAAAGGCCTATGTTCTGGAATCATCTGAATAAAGCAATAAAAGGAAAGGATTTTTGTAAACACTGTATTTACATACCTTGAAGTTAGAAAAGAAAATCTTGAAAATGTGATCCCCTAAGGCTGAAAATTAGAGAAATCAAATAAAAGCAGATGTATTTCAGAAGTTATATATATGATTATTAGCAATTCTTTTAAGTTTAAAGACACAGACCTGACTGGTATTATTTTCTTTATTTGTGTTTCAAGGTCAGTCGAGGTGTACAAGCCCATTTTGGGCTGCTGTAGACAACCAGGCTAAATGGTGTACAAGAACCTTTGTAGACTAAAAGGATTGCATCTTGTCCTTGTGTGTGGTTCCAAACCATTCTTCAGAGATACCCTTTTGAAGAATCTGGTGTTATGTTGTTGATGCAAACTGCAAGGTCTGGTGGAACCAACTTTTTTAAAGTTGAGGATTACTGGAGGGAGTGTGTTGCTCAAACCTTGAATTTTGTTCTTTGACTGGCTGAGATTATATTTCTAATTATAAACAGAAATACGCATAGAAAAATGAATGCCGTATATACAAATCCATTGCTCTTTAACACTAACGCTTGCAGTTATTGGCCATGTTTTATAACTGGGCAATCTGTGATTTTGTAGGATGCTGAGAAACGAACTCCTCTTCACGTTGCATCATTCCTGGGGGATGCAGACATCATTGAGCTTCTCATTTTGTCAGGTAAGGTAGTGTCCCTCACTATTACTAACTGGTAAATTAGCTAATTTTAAAGCTATAAGGAATACCCAGCAAAGCATATATGAGTGAGCTTTGGGTAGTGCCTATTTCTGAGTTTCATAGAGCGGGTTGTACTTGTGGCAAGCTTAGAAAATATATTTAAATTTGGTGATACAATTATAAAACATGCACTGTGACTGAATAGAATTAATAAACAAAGCAACTAGTTTTTAAAAACTTCTAAAGCATTCAAACTGACAATATTTGTGGATTCAGAAACTTGCTGAAGTACATATTTGAAATGTGGGCTTACCCTCCTGGAGCACAAGCCAAGAATTCCTGTTAAGTAAAAATTACTGTGGAATAATAGCACAAAGGTTATGAATGAGTTTGAATGAATTGTAAGTGGTATTTACAATCGAAACTTGATTCTAAGAGTCAGGAAGTTGATTTGGAGGATAGAAACTGTGCAGTAGGAAGTATCTAAACCAAAAAGTAAAAAAATATTTCCAAACTGTTGTAGTGACAAAAACCATGATCAAAATATGTCAGAACAAAGCATAAAGCAGACATCTCTGAAGAAGTACACATAATTCATGGCAAACTCCTGGATGTGCTTGCAGATTCCAATGGCAATGTTTTTCTAAACTGGAGAACTGTAAGGGCAGAGCTTATGGGGGTTTAAGAATGTGGGATTGAAAGGAACCTTATGGTACAAACTTCTAACCCCTTGCAAGCAACCTTGCACAAATTATTAGACTGCTTCTTCAAACTAGTTGCATTTTTTTTTTTTTTTAGAAAGTTATTTCAGGACTATCTGTCCTGTGATTGCAAGGCACCTTCTAATTTCCAACCTTGAATCCTAGAATAATTCAGGCTGGAAGGGATTTCTAGAGGTTCCCTGATCCAGCCCTCTGCTTAGAGCACCAGCCAATTTCAAAGTTAGATCAGGCTGCTAACGGATGCATGCAGACCACGCAAACATATTTATTTGGATTACCAGCCTAACCACCCCGGAGAAGGCAGTGTCATGGTTTAGCCCTGTTTTTTGCCCCCCATTTTGGGGGGGCATTTTGAGTTGTCTGATTGCTTAATGAGGGCAACTATAGTTGGACGTACATCAGATCTTTCTGCTCTAACCCTGATGCCAGCAGAACGACTTAAATGAATATTCCTCTGCTGACAGGTTATGCCTGGGTGGGTTTTCAATACGCTAAATGCAAACATGATTTTCTTCACTTGGAGGTAGGAGTTAATAAATTTCATTTGTACATGTGTTCTTACAGTGTGTGTTGTTTGTCCCTACTATTATTCCACTGTGGTGTGAGAAGATTGCAGGAGCAATGTCTTTTTTCAAGTTCTGCAAGTAACAGCACAGGCAATGTCCACATAAAGAGAAAGGTGAAGCCGTTCTGCCCATTTCTGTCCTGAATCCCAAGAGTATCAAAAAATGCCCTGGTGAACATTCTTGTTTTCTATCATAAGGGAAGGAGACTTTCTAGTGTTCTTCTGGGACACTTAGTTCTAGCACCTCACTACCAAAATGTCATCCATGGGCTTTAGGGTTTGTCTGGTCAACAGAATAAAATGCAGGGGGTTTTTAATATATCCAAGTGAGTGTGAAAAACTTACTATGCGGGCTTTTAAAAATTGGACTTTGTGTGATTGGGACTGTGCTGGGGTTCAGTCTGCAGGAACTGTGTGGATCTTTGTGAACTAGCTCAGCATGAGTCAAAATTAATCTTGCGTTGCTTTTTTTACCTATTCATTGTCCTTTAATCTCTGAAGTATCCTTATTCATTATGTCTGTCAGTACTTGTATCCAAGAGCAGGTTTGGAGGTTTATGAGGTTTGGAGGAGCAGATTTATGAGGTATTATAAACATCTCTCTGTTATTGTGATCTCTCCCTGAACTAGGTTCCAAGGTCAACAGCAACATCTTCCCTTTGCTTCCCCTCTTCATTCAGTAAACTGTGTTAGTAAAAGTGTATCATAAAAGATTAACCTGATCATAGAATTTAGTTACATAAAAAGAAAAACTTTGTTGTCTGACTTAAAATGAGAGGGTGTTTTCACAAAGCACAAAAATGCTTGCTGTGGGCATCAAACAATAGTAGTCTCAGCATGAGTAGAAGCTAGGTGGAGTAGCAACCCATCGGATTTTGTGCAGGGCTCAGGAGAGAAATTAAGTGAAATATGCCCGTTATGAGATTTTTGGCCCATGAACTGGTGGCAGCACAAATGAATGTAGTGTCTAATGAGTAAAACTTCTGCTCAGGTGGTTGGAGACAGACCAGAAATGGCTTTCTAGGTAGCCACAGAAGTGGAGTCTGTTTGGAATTGATACAGGAGAGAGAGTGCCAGATCCCTCAACTGGTATGAATCACCCGGGCCCATTAAATGTCACAGCTAGGTAGATTTGCACCAGCTCAGAGGTCCACAATCGTATGGTTCAAGCTGGGGAAATGTGCTGTGTGGTTTTGTTTTTCCAGGCTACATGAAAGCAGGGAGTTTTGAGCACTTCTTTACCTCCTTTCTGTCAAGAAGGAGAAGGACTAGGGTAACCATGTCACATAAATGAAGCTCTGTATGATGACACAGTCATGGATGGGCAAGAAGAACTGTCTGGGCAAATAAAAGCTCCATTCTTATTTGTGCTGGTGCCTCTCCCCGTCCTGGGCTTTGAGCTGGTGCCCAAGGCATAATGTTTGAGCTCAGTCCCTTACCACTTGTTCCCCACCAGGGAGCTTGCAATCTTGGCAATATTACCGTGCCTTACTATTTCAGAAGGCTCCGAGCTTCTTGGCAAGAAGTTTATGCACTGGGGGTGTGTATGCCACATTGACATCTGTCCTTCATACATTGCACAATAGCTGAAGAAAAGGACGAACCCCAGCATGCTTTGGAAGGGTTCCTGCCTAAGCTCCGCCGCATAGATTTGCAAGCGAGACTGACACATGCATAGCAGGTTCTGGGCCATCCTGTTGTGTAGGCAGCAGGGGAAGGTGCTGTGTAACCTGAACACACATTCAGGGCTTCCGCTTTTGTGGCAGGCTAAAGAACTGGCGGGTTGGAGAGGCAGCCTTCTCTCTGCCTTTCCCATGGCTAGTCTTTGGGGATTAGGAGTATCCCCTTTGGGTGAAAGTTTGGAGCATGTCCCAGGACTATTCTCTCTCCTTCATGAGTGACCCAGGACCTGTGTGCTCTCACTTGGTGGGATCCCCAGGCCATTTCCCTCCCTAGCAAGTGACTCTGAATTGCCTCCAAGGAGATCCTGCCTAACCTTTTGTTTCTGCCGTGTAGGTGTTCGGTTCCTGTGTTCACATCAAGCACGGTGTTGTGTTGCTCTCGTGTTGTGGGTCCCAGTTCCATCTATCAGGTGGTGCTGCTCCATTGTTATATTTTATTCGTGCTGATCTTTGTGTTGTGTGTCTGGAAGGGGGTGGTGTGTGTGAGGTGGGGGGGCACTCCTTGTATTTTTGTGTGTCTATTGCTGTGTCTTATAGCAGGAGTTAGAAAGGTGCACATTAATAATGTCATTTATAGGTTAAAGAGTAGTTTCCTCCCTCCATTGACCATCCCTAATTTCAGAGATTTAGGCTGCAGAATCTAGGTTTGTTAGAGACCTGTGGATTTGGCAGATGTGCTGGATGAGAAATTGTACTTTGGTTAGGATAAAGAGATGTTAACTTTATTCCTGAAAGCCAGCATCAGGTTGTTTATTTCACATCTCAAAAGAACAGAGGCAATTTCAGATTTATTTCCTCTTGTGGCAGAAAAATGTGAGAGTGAAAGATGGCAAAGATTACAAAACAGCCATATGAAAGAAGAGTGGATTACACAAAGTTTCCTCCGTGTTAATTTTATCTGTAACATTATATGTTATGTTGTCTACTTCAGCCTCACAGAACAAATCCAGCAGCCAAGCCTTTCCCTCAGGCCCATGGGTACAAGCCCTCTCGAGGGCAGAGTACAGAGGATGGGGCTGAGAAAAGTCTTTTCTCTGCAGAGGAGGTTATTTTAAGTGGATATTTTATGGGTTGGGTGGTGCTGTGGCTACCTGAAAGGATGTTAAGGGAAATCTTTAAAGCAGCTTATCTTTTCAAGGAAGATCGTACTATGAAGGACACCATATACACCAATTTGAGTGTGCTGTCAGCCCTCTTTGTCCTTATAAACACACTGATTAATTCACAGAGTATTGTAGGAAGTGCACTGGAACGTGTTTAAGGTACTTGGTCCAGAGTGAAGACAGGGACGTTGAATTTCTGGGTGATTTTGAGGAAGTGTTGTGGGATGGACTTGAAAATGCAAGCTTCTGATTTTTAGACACAGCTCATGTTATGTGCCCTAGCATGTTGTAGAGCACTTACTCTTTAGAGTTGGATTTCTGTGTTACTCAGTGCTTTCAAAGAGCTGACCCCGGAGCTGTCACAGGGTGGACACTCAAGTTTGTGAAGTGTAGAGGACTCCTTTGAAAACATGAGCATCACTCCCTGGGTGCTTCCACTTGATCTGCTTTGAAACGGCAGATATTTTCTGTCCCTGAAGGAGTGCATCGGTGCTGGTGAAGTTTTTTAATTGTCATTAAATGTTGCCTACAAGGAACTGCTGGGAACCTAAAAACTGAATTCTGGTGAAGGAAATGGGCATTACAGAGGGAAACATTTTGAAATGTCTCTTCAGAAAATGTGCACCTCAGTAAATTAACAACAGTGGCTCCTGTAACAGGCAACAGCTGAATTGTGCGGCTCTTTAAAAACAGAAATCACGAGTGTATTCAGCTGATGCATTGAATTAGATATGTAAGAGCAATTTCACTTTGTCACATAAAGAGCCCCAAAGCACAAAGAGGTAAAGGGATGTGGAAAACAGCTGAAGAAGAAAAGGCTGATAGCATGCTGTGTATTATTTTATCTATACTGGTATTGTTTTGCTTTTATTATGTTCTTTAGCTGTTTTCTTGGCAGCTATTTCAGTTTCTCAAAGGGTAAGTGGATCAGTGAAAGGCATGAATAGCTACTGATGGAGACACTTTCCTAGGTTTTCTAATCATCTTCATATTCACCAATGCCACTGGAGTTGTTGAATACTGAGGAATGATATGTTTGTCACACTTTGCTACTCCACACATAAGGCTTTCTGATTTGCAGCCATCTGCTTGTAGGAGTTAGTGAATGGGTAGAAATAAATCAAAAACCTTAGTTAGGAACATAAGGCAAAGACCCAAAGCAAATACAAAATACTTTTCTAAAGCCCAAAAGAGGTATTTGGTGACAATCATTAGGAATTCATCTAGACCATTTTCATTCCTAAGACCCCTGCCAGGCCAAATCAGCGTAATGTAACGTGCCTTGGAGTCCTGTCTGTCAGCTTCCTGATGGTGGAGGAGGTTGTCTCTAGACCCTCGGGCAGTGTAGGCAAAGGGCAGGATACCAACCATCTATGTTATGTCAGTCTATGGTGATATAACTATACTATGGTGTGTCAACCGTAATGACCTTCCCATGAAGACAAAAGAAGCTAACAGCTTTCTTGCTTAGACAGATTTATTAGAAAACTCTTTGAAACTGTTGTCTTTTCTGAAGGGTGTTTTTCCAGAGGGCATGTTGTACCACCAGGTACCAGGTTCTGAAGTGAGTTCGGAGGATTGCCTGTAATTGTTGCAATAGTTATGAAAGTGGCTTTCTTTTCCTTGCAGCCAAAAAATTATATCCCAACTTGTGGAAATATGAAAGAACTTGTTTCTCCTCTGATTATCTAGCACAATCCTCAGTAAACGCTGTGATTCAGAGGCAAGCACCTTAATATTCCTGAGAAACGGCTCTCAGAAAGTACTTCTGATTCAGAGAGTGTGATTTTGATTTATTAATTACAGGCTTTTGTATGTATGCACTTAAGTTATGGTGCAAAATGAAGCTTAAGAATCCCTTTGTTCATGAAGTTCAGAGGCTCATCCAGGCTATGTGCATGACGCTTGTGTTTCTCTAAAAATTTTCTGCATGTGCTAGTCTTCTCAGACTAGTACTGCTACCTGCAGACCTGAGAGGTACAATATTTTCAGGTTAAGTCCTTTTTAAAATTAGTTTCTCTAGTCCTTTTCACTAGACTTCCTTTCTGGGGTATCACATCAGTGAATAGCTTTAATATTTCTTTCAAACAAATCTGTTTTATCACACAAATGTACAGGATCCTTTTTTTGTGTGTGCCTGCAGTCAGCCAGCACTGCTGTAGTTGTTAAATATTCTTCCTTTATCCTTTATTCTGGCAAGCCCCCCCAGGCCCATCATCTTGCACAACTGTCTTTATCAGACTACACATTCGCACTGAAACACACAGAAGGCAAACAGATAGTCTCCTTGATCCCTCTTCTTCTGATGTTTGCTGAATAACATCCACAGATGCTGAGGTAGTAAGTGCCCAGTTTCCTCCTCAACCCGAGCATTTCCTGGTCCTGTTTTCTTGATCCCAGCAAGATTTGCGAAGCAGGGAAGTGGTTATGTCTTTCAGTGGTCTGCCTGATGGAGCTGGAAACAAGAGATGGTTGTTCAGGCTTGTCCCCTTCATTATGTCTGCAGACAGCAGCAGTGGTCTGAGCAAAGGGTTGCTTTTCTTTCCCTTCAACTGTATCAGTTGACCTAAAAAAATGCATATACATAGACGTACATGTGCATGCGTAAATACGTATGTAATCCCCTATAACAAATCTTGCTTCTTTTGTGTCCTGTAAACAAAGCTATTCCTGATAATAGTCTGACCTATCCAGTTCCTTTCTTTCCAAATCACTCCTCAGCTCCTATCTATCCAGGATCTGGAAATGTCCAAGATGAACAGGGTGCCAGGAGATGTGTGGGGAGCGCTGAGAGTACCACATACAGCTCAGCTCTTGTTACTAGGAAACAGTTGGGCAAGGCTTTCAGTGTCGCACCCAAGGCACCGATGTAACCTCTGCTGTTTGCTTGCAGGCGCTCGTGTTAATGCCAAGGACAATATGTGGCTGACTCCTCTCCATCGAGCAGTTGCTTCAAGAAGTGAAGTGAGTAAGATTTGATTACCCTGCTTTTGCACGTAAACTACATGCTGGGAGAAAAGCAAACCATGGAGAGCCGAAGTAGGTAGCACGGTGATGCAAACAGGGAAAGCATTTTCTGTGTGCGGGGGCTTTAGCATTGCAGCTGGAGGCCAGCTTTTACAAGTTAGTTAGAGCTGCTTTGAGCCTTGATGTGGTTGATTTTCGCCTTGGGGAATGCTGTACTTTACCATAGCAAGTCATATTGAGCAACCATCCGCTGGAGTGGGTGACCAGGACTGAAGTGGGCTAGAATCCTCAGTGGTTTACAGCAGCCACATCATCTTCAAGTGGTGAAATAAAGAGGCATAAATCCATATGGATGTGTGCATGCTGTGCGTGTGCCAGAAGGGAGTGGATGTATATGTGATCCAACACGTATTACCGCATAGTTTGTTTTGGTTAATTACATTTAAAGGCACCCATTAGGTTTTCTGTTAACGCATTTGCTTCATGCATAAAGGAGGGTTAGCTCATATTTCTTCTACTTGACAACTAGAAATCTTTTGGCATCACGTTGTACTTCTTCCATTGCTATCTCAAAAAGGAGCAGCAATAACTACCAGGAATGCAGCTCGGGCATGACTGTGTTTTCAACTGCACCATTATTCTTGGCTTTCCATTTTGGACCTCCCTGTGTACTTTTATCCTCCTAATACTTAGTTAAGTGAGCCCAACTGCAGACCGAGTTGGCTGCTGGGGATGAGGGGAGGGGTTGTAAAAGAGACAGAGGATGGCTGTCTTCCAGGGATTGATGGACTCGAATCACCTCCGTAACAGTCCCAGCGTTTGCCAAGCCTGGAGGCAGGAATCCTGGGCTCGCTTCTGAACTCGGGCATTGTTTGGCTGCTGGCTGAGCTTCCCAGCTGCTGGCATCTGCTGAAACCCTCTGAAAGGAATATCTGATAGTGTATGAATGCTGTAATGAGGCAAAATACAAAAAGCCATGTTGGAAAACAAAGGTCAGACTTAAACCTTAAAAAACAGCTACAATCTTTACGATGTGGGAATTGCAGTGTGCTTGGTTTCTTTTTTTGGATGTGTCAGAGTATATGATTTTCATTGTCAGTGACAGTCTTAACAGAAATGTTCTGTGGGTTTTTGTCTCATCTTTAACTCTTTGTCAGCTGAAGGCCAAGTGCGCAATGAGAAACTGCCTTCCATTGTGGCAGAAGTTCCGGAACCTCAAAGGGAGTACCCAGGTGCAACAGTGAAGCACCAGCCTTTGATGCCTTCTCATGGTCTGCTATGTATTTTATAAACACACATAGCTTTCTTCTCCTCGTCTTTTTTCTTTGTTATTTGTATGATAATTGCTACTTTGGGTAATAATTTTGAAACAAGATTCAGCCTTTTGAGGCTCTTTCAGTGCTGCTTTTACTTTATTACACAAGCTAACAAATGTGCAGATTCAGTCAATGTAATAGGACGAAACTGGTAGTGATAGTAGCAGATAGCAGTAGGTGAATTCATAGTTCACATTGATAGCAGGAGGTGAATTCATGGTCCAGAAGTTAACCAGTAGGACTCGGTGTGGTTTTTGAAGTTCCTGTGAGCACAGCTGCTTTTAGAATGATCACCTACAAGTTTTAAGTTTTATTATCCATCTTTTACTGTGAAGCGTTCACAGGATCCAGAAGTTGGCTCCTTGCACCCTTTTATAGGTCGATTAAAAGCATGAACACATTTTTACTTAAGTCTTAATGATTTTTCAAGTAAGCTTTAGAGATTTAAATGTTTATTTACAAACCAACAGCCCTCAGGTGTGTTTGTGCAGGATTGTTAATGGATGTATCTGTTTTCAGCCTTATACGGTTTGAAAAAGTGAAGAGATTTCACTCTGATAACTTGGGATAGCTAAAGACACTGAATACAGAGGCTTACACCATAGCTGTGGACTGTATGCACATGTAGAAATTATGTTGATAAAAAGAGATAGCTCATGCTTTCAAAAGCGATAAAATTAAAACTTCTCCATAAAGGTTTTAACATTTTGATCCCAAATCTGATAGAGCAGCAGATTTGCAGATGTAAAAAAAAAAAAAGTGAATTTTTTTTTAAAAAAGCCTAAATATTTTTTAGCGTAGATTTTTCAGTCTGTACTATTTACGTCTAAAAATTCTCCTTTAACTTTTTCTTTCCTTCATTAAGAGTCAAAGTGCATGAGTTTTCCTTCTGACTTCATGTCCCAGCTGGGTAGGTCTCCAGTGAATTACATTTAAATGACTTTTAAAATAGTAGGCCTGTATTTTAAAAAATAAAATCCTGTTGAGACATCCACGGTGATATATCATTATTGGCGCTGTAAGAGATGCAGTGTCACTAGCTGCACAAATCTGTCAGAGCACAGTTTGTGAGATGGCTGTAGAAAATGAAATTGCTGAGACCGGTTGAGGACAAAGAACGAAAACTCCTAGCCATGGATGTGCTGTTGATACAGACTGCAGGGCCATTCTAGATACAAAAGTGCTATTTAAACACACCGTATGTGTTTGTTATTCATTAATAAGTTTTGTCTGGGCTTATGTATTGGGTTTGTGGGGCAAGGTTTTGGTAGTGGGGGGCTACAGGGGTGGCTTCTGTGAGAAGCTGCCAGAAGCTTCCCCCATGTCTGACAGAGCCAGTGCCAGCCGGCTCCAAGATGGACCCACCGCTGGGCAAGGCCGAGCCCATTGGCCATGGTAGTAGCACTGCTGGGGTAACTTATTTAAGAAGGGGAGAACAAAAACCTGCACAACTGCAGCCAGAGAGAGGGGTGAGAATGTGTGAGAGGAGCAGCTCTGCAGCCACCAAGGCTCGTGAAGGAGGAGGGGCCGGAGGGGCTCCAGGCGCCGGCTCAGAGGTTCCCCGGCAGCCCCCGAGGAAGCCCCTGGGGAGGCCGGGGAGGCGGCTGTGCCCCTGTGGCCATGGAGCCCCACGGGGGAGCAGATCTGCACCCGCCCCCGGGGAGGGCCCCACGCCAGAGCAGGGGGATGCCCGAAGGAGGCCGTGACCCCGTGGGCAGCCCACGCTGGGGCCGGCTCCTGGCAGGGCCTGTGGCCCCGTGGGGAGAGAGAGGAGCCCCGGCTGGAGCAGGTTTGCTGGCAGGGCCTGGGACCCCATGGGGGACCCAAAGATGGCACCCGTGGAAAGGACCCAGGCTGGAGCAGTTGGTGAAGAACTGCAGCCCGTGGGAAGGACCGATGTTAGACAAGTTCATGGAGGCCTGTCTCCCCTGGGAGGGACCCCGTGCTGGAGCAGGGGCGGAGTGTGAGGAGTCCTCCCCCTGAGGAGGAAGGAGCAGCAGGGACAGCGCGTGATGAACAGACCACAGCCCCCATTCCCTGTCCCCCTGCGGCACTTGTGGGGAGGAGGTACGGCAAATCAGGAGTGAAGTTGAGCCTGGGAAGAAGGGATGGGTTGGGGGGATGGTGTTTTAAGATTTAGTTTTATTTCTCATTACCCTACTCTGATTTGACTGGTAATAAATTAAATTAATCTCCCCAAGTCAAGTCTGTTCTGCCCACGACGGTAACTGGTGAGTGATCTCTCCCTGTCCTTATCTCAACCCACGAGCCTTTTGCTATATTCTCTCCCCCCTGTCCAGCTAAGGATGGGAGCGATAGAGCGGCTTCGGTGGGCACCAGGCATCCAGCCAGGGTCAACCAGCCACAGCTTACCAGAAAAATTTTCAGCTTGTGGAAAAAGAATGAGGTATTATGTAGGACTAAGTCTCTCCCACTTGCCAGCTGTGAGTTGTAGTTAGCAGACAAGGCTACTTGAATGCTACTGTGTCCCAGTAGTTCCTTTGTATTTTGTTTGTGTATAGGGTAAAAAGGAAGAAGAAACAAAATGTAATTTTGAGAGAGACTTGTTTTTTCGTCTGACTTGCTTAATGGCAGATGCATGAGTAGAAGCAGAAAAGAACTGATTGTGAATTATCCAGTGAGACGGTCTCTCAAGAAAGAACAGTACATTTTCTCACTGGGAAATACTCACTTTTAACCAACAAAATTAACCTTAAAAGTTGTTGTTTGGTCTCAGGCTGACAGAATGGATGTTGCAGTGAAGACTCTTGGCCTATGCTTAGCCCTTGGGGAGGGAAGGAATGCTAATGCTAACTTCAGGACACCAGCATCAACCCTTGCCTGTGATTCTCATGTTTTTGCAAAGCTAAAATTTTCTTTTCACGTATTCTGTTTTATTTTCTCATTTTTCCTGTTTATAAATAAAACTTACAGAAATTTGCTATGATTTTACTGTCCAAAATGATGTGCTTTTCATTTTGTAAATAATTTCTGTAACACTGAGCTCAAATAAGTACACTCATTTCTTCAATGAGAGCACAGTTATGATGACTGAGGTACTGAAGGTTAATCAACCGAACAGGCTGGGCTCTCTGCATAGGCGGCTTTGTACATCCTAAAATCAAATTGGGAAATTTTATTGTGAGGACACTGCTCTAGATGACAGCAAAGGTGATGTGTACTCTGGCATTTGAACCAACAATTTTGATAAATGTTTCCCTCCTCCTGGCCATGTCTGACATGCGTAAGTAATATGCATAGGTAATATGATCGAGCTGTCAAGAAAGGTGGGCTGTGTTCTTATTCAAACTGCTTGGTAATGGATATAACTGTGTTGCCATTGCAGGAAGCAGTGCAAGTATTGATTAAGCACTCGGCCGATGTCAATGCTCGGGACAAGAACTGGCAGACACCGTTGCACGTGGCGGCTGCGAACAAGGCAGTGAAGTGTGCGGAAGTCATCATCCCCATGCTGAGCAGTGTCAACGTCTCTGACCGAGGGGGGCGGACAGCATTGCACCATGCAGCTCTGAATGGCCACATTGAGGTGAGTTATTTAAGAGTGTAGTGGATTGTTGGTTTATTTATTTTTTTTCCTGGTTCAAACAGTTGACCTGCTGTGGCTGGATCTAGACTGAGCCTCATATCCCTGACCCCCATGATGCCTATCATTCAGCTGCTTCCAAACTGTGTGACCAGTTTCCTACCTGCAGAAATGAGGCAGTGGCTGGGAAGTACTAGTGCTGAGCCAGCATGCAAGTGAGGTGTGCATGCAGACGTGGAGAGCTGGCTGTGCCACCAGCTCTGGCAACTCAGGTGTGTCCTTGGCTCTTTTGAGCTTGACTGCCTGCAAAAGTAAGAGTGTCAGAATGGAAAGAAGGGAAAACGGGTGGATTCATTTCATGTGGAAGAAATGTTCAGCTGCCTGAGATCCAGTCGGTCTGCTTTTCTAATTAGTCTTCTAGAAAATGTGCCTCTGGTTTTTCTACTTATCTTATACAAGCAAACCCTTCTAGTCTAATTACTGTTTCTATATTAAAAAAAACCATACTTTTGTAAATAAAGCCCCTATGTAAAGAATTTTGCTGGCATCTTTAGGTCTGGCTGTAAGGATCCTCGTTCACCCATTCCACACCTGAAGTTCTAGCTAGTGAATAAAAACTCTTAGACTGGAACAGTAGGCTTCTGTCAGGAAGAGAAATGGTGGTTCCTGTAAAATGATGATGGTGTTTGGCCTTTAAAATACTGCTCTGTAGGAAAGAGATAGTAATGCTTGAGTCTAACCATCATAATCTAAAGCTCCTGAGCTTTTGGATGGAGTATATCAGAAATGTTAACTGAATATACGCTGTTATTAGCCGATCTCTGTGGCAAAGCAATGTACAAGAGAAAGACAATCACCGAGCTCTGTACCTTATGATTTTAGAATGTTTTTCAGCAAAAGACAGTTGTTGAATGTGTTTTCCATTCAGTTTCCTTTCTTTTTTTCCCTGATTTTTCTTATGTTTAATGTTGGATGATTAGCAATGGGGAAAGCAGCTTTTCACCTCTTAGGCATGCTGCCTAAAAGGCCGGCGTTGTATGTGAAGCAGCCTGGTGCCTGTCCATGCTGCCATGGGCACATGGGAATGTAATGAAAATCACCGTGGCGTGACAAGAAATAGACACGCCTTGTTAAAAGGTCAAGCAGATTTTAGGGTTTGTTACCTCACAGTCTGGAGGAATCTTGTCCCAATCCACAAGAAAACCCCTTAAACTGGTCTTAACAGTAAAAAGTAAGAGCGATGTTTCTCTTCCAGGCCTGTTTCTCTTCCAGGTTGTTTACCAAGCTGAATTTGAAGCACACTGGAGTAGCAGCACCCTGCATGCTCAGCCCCCTCTGTGGACACAGAACTTGTCCTGGTTACTTGTGGCTGCCACTGATCCATGTCATTTATGCACACAGCTTTGAACAGTATCTGTGTAATTCACAAATTTATTGTTCTAAAGCAAGATTTTGTGATCCCAGCTTTATTGCTAGAATGATTTGTTATGAACTGTTGTGTGTGTTATCTACAGGGTTGGTTTACTTGTTGTTGTTACTTCTAGATGGTGAACTTGCTCTTAGCCAAGGGGGCAAACATCAATGCTTTTGACAAAAAGGACAGAAGAGCTCTTCACTGGGCAGCATACATGGGTAAGGCTTGGGCTGTTGCTCCTTCTTTTTAATTTCCTATTCACAAACCAACAGCGTGTTTTAAAATGGACAAGAGCAGACCTGGACATGAAAAGTGAGTGTTGTATTTACCCTGAAGAGGGAAGGGTTCAGCTGATCTAAATACACACTGTCCATTTATGATTTTGCAGCTGGTGAGAAATTGGCTGTGATTTCCTGTTTAACACAGTTAATTGTGAGCTTTTTGTGTTTCTTTTTTCATTTTGGTCTTTTTATCCTGACTCTAATTCCAGCCTGAAGTATATTTGGGCTTGAAAAAGTACAGGTTATATTTGTTTCAGTTTTTGCTAAAAACTGTTTTATGTAAAATGCAGATAAATATGATCATAAATTTTGCTATTTATCTATGTTTATAAGTAGCTAAGTTATGATATTGTTAGGAATTGCCTCACAGGCTTTCTTCCTGTTAGGAGCAAATTGCCATCTTTTATTCCAGAGTGGACAAGAGCAACCGATTTGTTGATTCAAAACATCAGTGGTGTTATAAAATACTGCTTAATTAAATCAATTGACCTTATCACTCCTTTCAAGTTAAAGGGAAATTTCTTATAGTGGGGCATTATAATTTAAAAATACTAGAACATGATTGCCTGTGATGGTGGTCACACTTGTTCAAGAGCTTTCATTGGTCAAGCAGTGTATTGGTGAGATAATAGGAGGTTTCAAACTGTGAGAAAAGCATATTATGCATTTTTTTTATATACACAGGCAGATGGAAAGACTCTTGCCAAGGAATGTGATTTGGCTTTTGAGCTAGCAAGCTTTGAACTCCACTCTGTAGAGGTGGAAGGCTTTTATATTGTGCTGTGCAATTCCACATCTCTATTGCTCTTAATTCTTTTCAGAAATTTGTTATGTACTTTTCAAAATATTTGGATAACATTTAAGGCCTAAATTAGCAATGGAATTTAGGAGTTGGTAGCGTAATTTGGACAGAATTTAGATAATGAGACCTGAGTATCTTATCCTATAAACCCTCATGTCATTTCTTCAGTGCTTAAATATCTTTGGGCACTTTGGACTTTGTCCATAAAGTCTCCTAGGTCCTGCACATGACCAGAGCTGCCTCTGTCTTGAAAGTGCTGTACAACTCAGACGGTGCACAACTTTATATGGTGTTTGACAGAATACATTTTTAATTTTAAGACAGACAGCTCTGCTTCGACGTGAAGCAATAAGGACTGTTCCTCAGTTAGCCTTGATTTAATTTTGGTTGTTAGGGTACTATCTGGGAAGGCAGGCCAGATGGTTTGAGACCTTCAGAGGGAGGAGAGAACTGAAGATACAGGTGGGTTATAAGTTGCATTTTGAGATGCTCAGCTCTTCCCCTGTATTCTGTAGGGATACCCTAATTCAGGGGTAGGCATTTCACTCCTGAAGATGCATGTCCCTTCAATCTGGCAGTCAGCCCTCAATCTGTGTGACTGTTGAGGCTATTGCAATTATTTTAGTTTGCAGACTAACTATGTGTGTATAGACTATGAGTTCAGATTCAAACATTTATATACCTATAATCAGGATTTTTTGCACAGTTTTGTGTTAATGATACAGTTTTGGAGAGTCAAAAACCTGATCCAAAGATCAGTGGATTCAGTAGAAATCTTGTGTTTGTATTGGTAGGCTTTGGATCAAATTCTGCACTCATTTGAAATTTAGTTTTTTGGGTCCTCAATGGTGCTAGAAAAGAGAATACTTTCATTTTACCATTTATTAAAGTTATTTTGTATTGCTAACAAAAAACAAGTGTTAGCAGCTGTGTTTGCAGATGACATCAACAGGATGCTGTTTTGGGAGATTTGCATTGTCATGCTCCTGTGCTCATGGTTCTTTGTCACAGGGAGAACAAAACACAAACTGTTATTTTTAGAGAAATAAATGGGAGAGAGGTGTGTTTTTGTTCTTTTAATGACTGGAAGACTAATTTGGTAAAGAGAAATTTGACACATCTGATGAAGGTGAATGCATGGGTTTCTTGACAAGGCCTGGAGCTAGGATTAAGAACATTTATGAAAATGTTTTTTTTCCCTTGTAAAACTGCGTGAGCATTGTGAAACAGCAGCGAAAGGGGCAGTGCATTAGCAAGAAAACAGTAATTTGGGAGAACTGGTGCTGTAGGATGGTATACTCATTGATTACTATCTTTCATCTTTTGAAGGTCACCTGGAAGTTGTTGCCTTACTGATTAATCATGGTGCAGAAGTGACTTGTAAAGACAAGAAGGGTTACACCCCACTTCATGCAGCTGCATCCAATGGGCAGATTAACATTGTGAAACACCTCCTTAACCTGGGGGTAGAGGTATGTGGTAATGTGCTCTTTGTGGCTTCCATATTTCTCCATATTTGGAGATATTCTTTTCTTCTTTCTTATGGGTGCTGCTACAGACGTTGGCAGAGCTTCTAAAGAAAATAGTTCCCATTTTCTGGACCACATTGTGCTTTATGTGGTTTATTGGTTCAAGAGCCAGGAAAGATTCTGGAATAAAAAAATGTCTGATATGGACAGTAAATTCCAGGCCACCTTGCTGAAGAAATCAGGAAATACATGCTGTTCCTGCAGAGGAAGATTGAATAATGCAATTTCCCTTGGCTCAGCATTCCCTTTGATATGATGAGTGGTTGTTCTCAACATATACACTGCATACTTTACTAAACAGCAGTTCAGGCTGTTTAAGTTTAGGGACCTGTATTTCCTCTGTAGCTGACGGAGGGAAAGAGAAGAATTATTTTCACTCTGGAAAAGAACTTTTTTTCAGGACATAGACTTCTTTTAGCATAATATTGTCAACTCAGTGGTTCAAAGCAGCAATGAGATGACCAGAAGAGCCTGCACTGGTTAATCAGAGGTGTCAAATAAAGCCATTGTATTTGCAGTTGCATTTTGATCTGACTTGACCTGCCAAAAAATTGTCAGAAGTCCGTGTTCACAGGCTGTTGACTGTGAAGTTGAAGGGGAATAGGTGTTTCCTGTTATTAGCAGTACTATGCTAATAACTACCTTTAACTTCCACATTCTCAACCACTAGGAATATGATCTTTGAGATGCCTGTGTTTCGTGGAAGGGTGTTCACGTCATCCCCAAGTCTTTTGTACAATCTGTCTTGTCCTATTTTACAGAACAGCAGCTGAATACTAAGCTGGTCATCAAGAAGTAACATAATCTTAATTACATCTTTATAATACTGAGCTCCTGAAAGGGGTTTCTTATTGAAGTGTAAATGGCTGTGCAGTTTCACATTCCCTTCACTCAGACACCTTCACTCCCTTCCCAATAGAAATCTATGAAAAGAACTCTTGAGCCTGATTTTGTTCACAAAAATTCAATAGTTGGTGTTTTAATATTTTTTGAATAAGGAGCGTGAGCTTTTTATTTATCCTACTTTCCCACTTATATGTAAAAGCTTTCCAGCTTGTTAGGACTTTTGTCATCATCATCACCATTACATAGTCTTGCTGTCAACTTTAAGCTTCCTACTGGCTTTTAGAAATTGCCAGTAGGATAAAAAGTTAATAATAGTAAAGGTAAAGCATTCCAAATTAAGCTCTCTGGGAGTATATTTTTGTCAATGAAATTTGCTGGTAAGAAATATGCCCTATGACATTTCAAGCCTCCAGCTATTTCCGTTTGCAGTATGTGATGCATTATGTAAAATGGTAAGCTGATGTCTGTAATTTTAACTATGTCTCCTTGTCTCATTTTAGATTGATGAAATGAACATCTATGGAAATACTGCACTTCACATTGCCTGTTATAACGGTCAGGATTCTGTCGTTAATGAGCTGATTGACTATGGTGCTAATGTAAATCAGCCTAATAATAATGGATTCACTCCCTTGCATTTTGCTGCTGCCTCCACTCATGGAGCCCTGTGTCTTGAACTACTAGTGAATAATGGGGCAGATGTTAACATTCAGGTAAAACTTGCATTGCAGCTCTTCAGTTTTACTTTATCCTATTTTGCATACCTCAGGAGACTGGAAACTATAATGACGAGTACAGCATGGCTTTAAATCCTTGATGGAAATAGAATGATGCTGAGAACGTTGATCATTAAACTGTTTGGATGAGATTACTTCCCAGCAGAGGAGCTCTCAGTGCTTTGATAAATATAATAACAGCTTTAAACTCTTGGCCAGCCACTCTCCTGAAGGCTTGAACCGCTACTAAAATATAGTCCCAGGAGCTCTGTTAAAGTGTTCTCTCAGGGAGTGGTGGTGAAGTCAAGGAACTACTCCTTTCTGGTGTTTTCCTTCCCCCTACAATATGGATTTAATTAAACCTGATTCTAAAATGTTCCTTTTGACTTACCCAGGAAAGTAAGAACTGAAGGTTGGTTGTTTACCTATTTTATAGCATGACTTTACAAAGTCTGATTCTGTTTAGGATATCTGAATGCTCTTGAGATGCAACTGATACATCTTGATGAAGCTGAAAGGGACTTGCTGTTATCCAGCAGAGGGTACTGGTATAGGTACCAGAAGACTTGAGATCTCTGAGTTCATATAAGATTTTGACTGCTTTATTTTAAACTCTGTGTGTTTCAGTTTCCCATCTGTAAAACTGGTCTCCTAGCATTTGACACCTCTGGCAAGTCCCTTGAGATCAGTGAATAGTCAGTGCACTATTTAAACTCAGAATTATTAAAATGAAATTCGGGATAGTGCTTGCCAATGAATGTGAAAACCCCATGCCAATAAACATGAAGGGAGTGGTGAAGCTGGTACCCTTCCCTTGCTATTTTCTCAGCTGCTTGGCTTCCCCAATCTCTCTAGAACCCAAAACATTGATCTCAACTCATTATACCTTTCCTTTCTTATGCCTTCTCTGTTTTCTAACTGTCTTTTGTAAACATCCTATTTTTGATTGCATGGAAATTTATTAACCAAAACTTTGTAATGTAGTGGCTTTTATTCTGGGATTTATCTATAAAATGCAGATTGATAAACAGGATATAGTTCTTGAATCTCTCAGAGACTGCTCCTACTTAGCTTTATGGTTCCTTTGCTTTTCTTTATTCCCCTCATTGGAAGGGTTAGGGAAAATAATGACCGAGTGGGAAATGTTACTTAAAAATAATATTCAAGAATAATATGTCATATATCTGTAGGTTTTTAGCAGGTAGTGTGTACAGCCAGGCTGTGAGGACAGGCTCCATGCCAGCTCACTTCCTACTCATTGATGAGGAACTGTTTTACTTGTGTGCTTATACCTTCTGCATTTACCATCACGCATAGATCCATAGATACAGACTTGTGAAGCCAGTGGAGTTTTTACCTCAAGAATAGCTGTAGGATGTTGAGCTGAGACTTCAAATTGTTACCACCGCTTTACATGTTAAATGGTTGGGTTTATGTTTTGTTTCTGTTAGAGTAAGGATGGGAAGAGCCCGCTGCACATGACAGCTGTCCATGGGAGGTTCACACGGTCGCAGACCCTCATTCAGAATGGTGAGTTTCTGTGCCTGTTCAACGACTCTCCAAAAGATTAGGCATTTCCAAGGTTGCAATTTGTAGTTCTTCCAACCCAGGGTCCCAAAGGCCTGAGAGCTGCTTAGGCTCTCCATCAACTTCTGGCTTTGAGCTGCACTGACAGCTCTCATTCCAGCATGTCATCTCAAGTTGAGATTTTGGTTGTTAACAAAATCACACATTCCTCCAGCTGACAGTGTTCTGTTGTGATTCTTTACCTGAAAACAAGAGTTTGAAGCTGTATTTAGGTCTTTTTTCTGCTGAGAAGCTGGCACAACTGTCTTTCTCGAATTACTTAAAAACTAAAAAAAGAAAAAGTTTCTAGTTGTCCTCCCTTGGTGAGCCCTGGTGTTCTTAGAGCTCAAACCATTTTCTCGGCCCTCCACTCAGCAGCTGTACTTCTCTTACCTCCCTTAGCTCCTCCCCTCACCACTGTCTTTATTAAGTGTTGAATAAGTATTCAGGAGGGTGGACCAGCACCACCGTGTTGTTCTGGCATAGTCAGGATTCCCGACTGTCAGTCATTTATCTGGTATCTCTTTTGTCCAAGAATACTACAGAGTATAACAAATATTATTGTTGGAGATCTGGCAGAGGCCTGTTTGCGATTGACAGAGGTTGCTGTTACTGCTTGTTTACTTACACTTCCCAGCTTTGGCCACTATACCAGACAGGATGGTCTGGGGTTTGTTGGTTGGTTGGTTTTTTTGTTTGTTTTCCAAAATCCCAGCCTTGGAACTTAAGTGTGAGATGTTGAAGATGGCTGAACAGTTATGCCATAAATGTAATGACACTTAAATTTACACAAGATTGTGTTTTAAAATGAAGGTCTTCAGTACATCATGCTTCTTTCAGGTCATCATGCAAATTGTTGTCCTATCTCTCCTTGGATAAATAAAACAGTAATAATTAAAGGAGTCTGGGCAAACTGGAGAAATTGTGCCTTAATGCCATTTTTAGCTGTTTAGTCAAACATGCTCTCTGACTTACAGCTGTTGTTTCCTCTCTGTTGGATTTGTGTGTGAAAGGACTGGCAGTTCTTCATCTGTCCTTCACGCCTCTCTACTCTTCTTCAAGTTACTTGGGTTTTGCTTCTTTCTTTCTTCATTTGCTACCCCTCTAATTTTAGTATTGTACACAGTTCTGATTGCAAGTGACTTTATGTCTCATTGCCATGGGATATTGTGGAAGAGAGAAATGTCAATGATTTAAATAGATGAAGCTTTGTTCTGCAGTACTTAATGAGTTGGCTAAAGATGCCTCAATTTCTGGCTGCTCTCTCTAGCAACTTTTAGAGGAAGAACGGATTACCTTAAAATTGGAAAACTGCAAATGTGATTCCCCATTTTAAAGATAGGTAAAAGAAAAGCTGGAGAATTTTACATAGGTCAGCCAAAAATTCTGAAATGAGTGAATGGACAAACTATTTGTAAACACTTAGGGAGGAGTGGGCAATATCTGGCATAGATTTCGCAAGAGTAAAAGATGCTGAAACATCATAATTCTTTTCTACAGCAGGGTGATAGGCTTTGTGAATACAGCACAGTCCTCTGACTTTTCTGTGGGCAGGTGGTGTTCGTGGAGACATCGCTGGTTGAGGCTCCACCCCAGGGAACCTCTTCCAGCATTTCACCAACCTTCATTTATCATTAGAAAATGCTGTTATGGTGCTTTACTAGAACTTTTCTTGTTGCAGTTACAGTCCATTATCTCCTGTGAATAGTGGACATGCAGTGAATATTACCATATCCTGATGTTAGCAAGACTTTTTACATGCTTTCGTAAAGTATTCTCACAGCAAAGTAGAGGAGTGTTAAAATATTACAGTGTTGGTGCACAACTAGTTGAAAAACTACACTTAGATATTAGTAATAAATGGATTGTTGTTGAAATGGAAGATGTATTGAGGGGGTTTTCAGTTTCCCTCCTGAGTCTGGAACTATCCAGTATTTTCATTAACAACTTGGATAGTGGAATAGAAAATGTGCTTTTAACATTTGGAGAAAACATGAAGTTGGGAGAGACTATTAGTTTGGCAGAAGGTGGAGTTAGAATGGAAAATGATCCTGTAAAATTTGAGACAGAAGTTATAATCCAAGTGAAGGAAAGGAAAGATCCCACACACAGGCAGGAGTATCAGTCGGACAAGTTAAGAAGAGCAACAGCTGAGTGCATGGTGGTTCCTCAAGAAAGGGTCTGGGGCTTGTACAGGATCAGAAGCTTGTTGACCACAAGTCAACAGTGTCATCGTGCTTTAAAAAAAAGATAACAATGTAGATGGTGCTGTACAATGTACAGGAGTGTATAGATAGGATAGTAGCCAGCAGGCATGAAGTAATGCTTTTGCTCAGCTCAGTGTTGGGAGACGTCAGCTGTAGTACTGTTTCTGGCTTTTGACATTTTACTTTCAGAAGGATGTGGGCCAGCTGGAGAGAACTGGGGGAAGGACAAGAATAGTTGGAGTGCAGCAAACCTGACTTACAAGGAGAGACTGAAAAAATTACAGTTCCTTGGTCCAAAAAGAAAGCAAGGACTTGATAGCAATCTTTGCATGGGTCAAAAGCCGCAGCAGAGAAGAAAGAAGTAATCTATTTTTCCTGCTTGTGAGGATAAAACACGAGATGACAGGCTTAAATTGCAACAGGAAAAGTTCTACTTAAGCACTGTTTGATTGTTCATTGGTAAGACACAGAGAAGACACACAACACGCTTGTTGTTTGCAGTGTGTTCCTGCTGGCCTCTTGAATGAACTGTATTTAACATTGTTGTCGTACAGGCAAGATTGAGTGCCTGTAAGAATACCCTTACGAATGAGCGCATAGTTTCAGCAGCTCATTTTGTTAGTTTAATTCAAGGCATCCATTTGTACTTTTAGATGAGCAGCAAACATGAATCATGTACTTGACCGTTGTGTGTCATCCTGTTCACTTATTTCCCACCATTTTTCCCCACCACTGCAGTTGGAAATGGAGGTGAAAATGCTGCTGCCAGACCACGTTCAGTACCAGTGGCTGACAACTGACAGCTTGCTGTGTGCTGGTTCTTGGTCTCTGAAATTCAGTGTTTCTCTGGCTGGACTGGTTATGCTGCATTTCCTAGAGAGAAATAACGTCACTGGTTCATGCTTAATCTTTTAGTGTTAAACTGTATGAAAATGTCTTTTGCAGGAGGGGAAATTGACTGTGTTGATAAGGATGGTAACACGCCTCTGCACGTGGCTGCAAGATACGGACATGAGCTTTTGATTAACACCCTCATAACCAGCGGAGCTGATACTGCCAAGTAGGTGGCTGGAGTGGAGCTGTTTCTAATGATCAAGTCCAATGCCTGGAAACACAGTTACTCCTCAGGTTCTGAAGTGTGAAGGTTGAAATGGATAAGCATAATTGTACTGTACTTCGGTGGGGGACATGGGACTAAAATATGGACACTTGGGAAGTGTGGAGGGGAAGGAAGCCCTGCTAAGTTCCTGTTATTCCCAGTTACGTAGTGACAAGTAGTACAAGTACTGCTTCTTTTTCCTAAAGCATTGATGTGGCACAGTGGTATATAAAATGGACATGAAGTACATACACATAAAGTGCATCTTGGCCACAGTTATTCCAGAAAGTCTGTAGCAATGAGTTTGTATAGGAAACATAATTGAAAAAAACTCAGATGCCTTCTAAGGGAAGTGTGCGCATATTCCTTAGTATCTAAATTAGCCTAATGTTTAGTGGCCTGTCATACATGGTGATTACTCTTTTGTCGTGTATCTTTTGATACGATGTAGGATAACCAGTAGAAATGCATTGTTGCAAAGCAGATGTTACTAAGTATTTCTGATCTCAATATAACTAGAGCCTGTCTTGATGTTGCATAGTTTCTGATATTCAGGTGGCTGAAATAATAGCACTTCTTTTACCTGATTTGTGAGTTTGGGAGTCTTTTTTGAATAGAATGACGAGAAGTGGAAATTAGACACACTTCTAAATGTTGTTAGTGCTTTCTGCTTCAATTAATTTTTTTGTTGTTTTTTTTTTTTCTCTTGCACATGTGTCAAGACTGTGCAACCACAATATGATGAGTATTGGCAACTCAAACATTGGCAGGTGCTTTATTTGTAAGAGTACTTGAGTATTGGTTAGTTATGTTCAGGTTCTTATGGTCTGTCAAAAGAAAACAGCAAACATGAAGGTAAACAAAAAGGTATAAGACCAGAGTAATACAATGCCATGAGAGATATCTGTACCAGGTGTTTAATAGCAGCATCTGATTTTATTAATGTAAGTTTTTGGCAATTACCTCCACACGTCTCCAAAATATGACTTAAGAATCTTCTACCTAGAACCTACCACAGAAATCAGTGACTTTTCTTGACATACCTAGTTAAGAAAACCTGCTTTCAGATGCAAATGAGCTGGTTTTAATTTTGAACATACTTGCACCTCTCAGTATTTTCTTTGCTTGATGATGTTTAAGAAAGTGGCACATTGGTTCATATTCTTTTATCAAGTATGACTGTCACCATGCAAACTTGGAAGGTGGAACGGATCTTCAGTCGGCATGGATAATGAAATTCCACAGGCTTCAGCTGACATCACTGGGTTTTATTAATATAGCCAGCATGAAGATAGTGTCTAAATAGATGTGTATTTTTCCTAGCTCTTTCTCCAGTACAGTAGGTCTCAGTCTGTCTCTTATCTTGAGGTTTAAAGGGAAAATGAGATGCAGTGGGATAGCCCACTCTTGGAATCAGGGCTATCTAGTTAGAAATTTCTATTTCACACTTGGGTGGCTGGAACATTGATCAAGTAAAATACTTTTTCCAGCACCAGAAATAAGTGAAATAAAAAGTTGGCTCAGAGATACCAGACAGATCCAAACAATGCTACTGTCTGTGCTAAACAAGGAGCATTGAAACGCTGGGAATGGGCTTTCATATGTGCTGCATGTAAATAACTGGCTGAGCTCCCCGAACTGGCTTTGAAAAGAAAATTCTGCAACAACTGCAGACAGCTCAGTTGGTCTTTGAGGCAACTGCATGTAAAGGGGAAATTGTGTAAGTGATGGGAGGAACCAGTGTGAACAGTGCTATAGAAGTGTGACACTGGTTAGCAGATGTGCAGATAGTGTATTTCAGTGGAAACCGGCCAAAATGTGTGCTGGGCAGAAATCTTGAATTAAAAGAAGAAAAATACTCCTTTAGGTAACTAGATGGAGGAAGAGATAGAGGGAAATGGGTGTAGGAAGAAGCACAGTAGTACAAAATGTTCAATGTTAGCATAAATAAATGAATTCGCAGCTAAAAATGCAAACTGCTTATATAGATGCAGCAGCTTGGTGGAGCTTGTGCTGTTTCCTTCAAAGAATAGGCTGTCAGATCATCTTCAATAGTTTTACTCTAAGATGTATATGCTGACACTAGCAAAATTAAAATTTATCCAGCACTACAAGGCATTCCTTAGTGTGGTGAAGCAGCAAGGAGGACACATTTAATGTGAAGACAGAGGAAGGATGGGCCTGTGGATTCAGGAAGGAATAAGTTTTTTAAAAATAAACCAAAATTAGTTAAATACATATATGTATAAAATGTTGGAGAGAGCAAGATCACACAGAATCACGGAATCATTACGGTTGGAAAAGACCTTTTAAGATCATCAAGTCCAACCATCAACCCAACACCACCATGCCCACTAAACCATATCCTGAAGTACCACGTTTACACATTTTTTGAACACTATCTCTATAAACATCCACGTTCATTTTTTTCTAAAGCTTCATAAGTGGTTATGATTTATGATGAGTCTTGCAGAAAGACAAGTTTGTTTGTCTTTGGGTCCCTATATGTAGTCCTCTTCCCTGAGATGATCACACTTACCCATCTACCAACTGTCTTGCAGAAATGAAGGGCAGATAGGAATCCATCTGCTATTTTTCAAGAGTTTGTCATTTTTCAAAAATATATCTGCTGGAGCAGGCAGTAGATCATAATCTTGTTGAGGTAGTTGATTTCAGAGCCTCCATGTTTATGTGCACTTGGAGGACTGCCAGTAAGATATTTCTAGAATAACAAGATGCTTTTCACAAGACAATGCTCAATCACAGAAGCCAAGATGTCCAAATCCAAAAGTCTTCTAAGAGAGTGAACAGCGGCATGCTTAGGGAGTGAACTGGGATGTTTTCCTCATATTAATAAAAGTGTCTGAGTGCTCACCTTGTTTAAAAACTATGTGGTTGTCTGATACAGGTTTAGCCTAATGATAGGTGCCTACCTACCTTTTTTTTTTTTTTTTAACCCAGCATATCTGCTCTGAGAAGCTTATAGTGTAATTGAAAAGAGGGTCATGTGTTAAAGGGGGGGAAATGTGAAAGGGAGTATGAGTAGAGTAGCTGGAGCAAATAGGAAAATTAGATGTTTAGTTCTTACGGTGTGGGAAGAAAACTCTGTCACAGCAGCCTAAAGGAAAGTGTGATGAAGAGTTGTCAGCTACCCCAACCCCAGGGAAGAGAGACAGGGAAGAAGGGGAGGCTTTGAAAACCCACATGAGAGTTATCTAAAGAATGTTAACTGTAGGAAAAATGGGTTTCAGAAATAATATTGAGAAGATTTCGGCATTTACTTTTACCTCAGAATAGCAGTTGCAGTATATGTAGCTGATGGGAAATTGCATCCAAGCAGTATCTGCTCTCTCACTTCCTCCCTTACCTTGGCTTTCGCCTTGAATTTTTAGAAACCTTCCTGCCACATTCTGTTCAAAGTATAGTGCCAAGATTTTGCTGTATCAGAATATTTTTAACTCCTGAGAAGGCTGGTAAGGAAATACAGATAAAAATAACATGGCATGAAGAATCTTCCTCGAGAAGGATAAAATTGCTGCCTTTGTGGAAGGAGCTTTTGGTGTGTTGTGTCTGTATGCAACCTGCATTTTCACATGACTCTCTGTAATGAGGCTGTTGTGCCTTTCAGGTGTGGGATCCACAACATGTTCCCTTTACACTTAGCAGCGCTGAATGCTCACTCAGACTGCTGCAGGAAATTGTTGTCGTCGGGTAAGTAAATCCCGCAGTCTCTGTGGAGCTTGAGTAATATGTGTCTCTGCTGCTTACAGCCCCTTTATACTTATTGTTGTGAGTTGTTCAAATGAAAAACTTCCTGTGCTGCTGTGTTTGGCTGTGTGGTGTGGTGTACGGGAGTGTGCAAGACTTTCCTAATGGCATGCTGGTACTTCCTCACATCCTGTACTGTTCTCGCCCAAAGCGCTTTTCTCCTGGCAGGTTCAGAGAGTTTACATTCATTCAGCAGGAGGAGGGAGGAAATTTAGGACCCTTTTCCAAACTGTAGGAATGTGAGATACTGCTTTGTTTGGGGGGTTTTTTTCCCCCAAAGGAATAATTCAGGAAATTATCTCCTTGGGGCCTACACTGGCGCAGGTATTTACACCTCACCGATGATGATGTATTTTAGATACAGCTAAAGTGTGTTTCCGAATCTGGACAGACTAAAGGAGTTAGGCTGGCCAAAGCTCTGTGGGCACAAGAGGGGAAATGAGTGAAAGAGTAGTATTGAAAGAGCAGTCTTAGAATCCTCACCAGAGCCCGAAGAAGAAGCAGGAGTTTGCTCATGCAACTGTTTCAAAAGAGGCAATAATCAGGTACCAAATCCCAAATTCTTGTTTTCCAGGCAAGAGTTTCCATGACTTAAAAAATCACAAGGCAAAGCATAAGCTTTTTCTAGAAAATTGCTTCATTAGTTACCACATAAAATCTCCTACAGCTACATTTTCCCCAATGTCAAGTCCTGTAGGATATAAAAAAAGTGTGAAAAATGTCAATTGCATACCCCGTTACATTAAACCTTGGCATGCTCTGGCCTTGACTAGGTCAGGAAGGAAGAGAAAAAGCTCTGAGTGACTAGAATGAATACTGCCAGGCTTATATCTTCGCCCTTGTGCATCTTGATGAATATGCCCCCGTGTTCCTGGAAGCCTCTTTCCAATCTGAAAACCATATGCAATAAAAATGGCCCCATTTCATGCTCAGGCTGACTCTGTGGTTTTTCCTCATTTCTTCTTGTTTTCTGTTTTCATGTCCTGCTGTCACAGTCCTCTTGATAGGTAGCTGCCTCATAAATGCCTGTCACGTTGTTTTAAATAGGGATGTGGCGCAGAGCTGGATGTGGAAATAGATGCTCGTTGACTTTGCAGCTCTTTTTATAGAGCTGCCAAACTGGAGCAGCCGCTTGCCGTTCCCGTGACAACCTCTTTCTGACTGTAGTTGCTTGCGTTCTGTTTTTTTCCAACTAACTGATTTTTCTGTCTCTGCAATGTTTCTTGTGGTTTAACTAGGACAAAAGTATAGCATAGTGTCCTTGTTTAGTAATGAGCACGTGCTGTCTGCAGGCTTTGAAATAGACACCCCTGATAGTTTTGGAAGAACGTGCCTCCACGCTGCCGCTGCAGGAGGGTGAGTAGCTGTCACTGTAGCTGTTGTAAGTTATTTTGTGGCTTCGTTGCAGGTTTGGTGCCAGCCAACTTGACTGTGCCATCCATAGAAGAATTTATTGCAGTGCTCAGGAAGCAAAGTGGTCTGATGTCAAATTTGGGTCACTTGAGTCTGTCTTTTGCCACTGCCCTCATGGAGGGATTGCTTGCAAAGTAAAGGAGATGGTCTGATTCCCTCTGCTGCAGAGACCTGGGTTGCGATTTGAAGCATGGGTTTCAGGCATAGGGCAAAACTCTTTCTTTTCAATGCTTCTGTGAAGACTGCTTCAGCTTTGGGTGGGGGTACTGCTCTGTCTGTTGGCCACCATAGATGCTGAGGACCAGCAGTCAGCAGGAAATCATCAGTTCCTAGGGCAAAGCGAGTGAGGAGGAGGAGCTGTAGCTCCTGAGATGCTGCTTGCTGACAGGGGAATTATTCCTGGCCTCCACCTTTGGAGTCCTTGTCCGAAAATGCAACTACACAACAATGCCCATCAGATTGCAACCCTTGAGTCCAAATGCAGCTCAACTCCCTCTTTCCCATTTTTCAGGTGCAGGTTTAAAAGTTTCTAAAAGAAAAAACAACAAACCAAAACAACAACAACAAACAAGCTCAGACCAAACAATCCCCAACCTCCAAATTAGAAGGTCAAAGGACTGTCGTTGTCTCAGGGTGATGCATTCCGGATAAGTGTTTGGGAGGCCAGCAATGGAAACAAATGAAAACTGAAATATGTCAATTTAAGTTGTAAATGTAGCATCCAGTTAGTTTAAATATTTCCAAATAATTGTCAGTGGAGTGCTGTGAAGTTAACCTAGCAAAAGGACAAAACATTTGGCAAGCATTGAGTTTTGACTCTTCTGTTGACTACTTTATGGCTCAGAAAACAGCTGAAATGGAGCCTTGGCTAAAACCCAGCTTGGATTCTCTGTGGTTATCCACAGCAAATACTTGCCAGTCTTTCTGGAAGTTGTTTTTTCTTCTCAGTGGACCAAAATGCATATCACAAAGTTTTTTGTTATTACAAAAAACTGATGAAATTTGTTTTAAAATACTGTTTTAATTATTCTTATGGTAATACTCTTCTTGATACTTGTCTCACATTAATAGAGGAGCTATGACTGTTGCTTGGATGGAGATCATTATAGTATAGTTCAGATGCCAACCCTTCAATAAAGCTGCACCCCAAAAGAATAATAAAAACAAGATGGAAGTCCTAAAGAGGAGAGGCTTCATAAGAAGCAAAAGTGGCTTATGAAAATAAACCATATTTTTCCAGTGGTTTACTACAATTGTCATCACTAACAAGTGTTTTTATTTTTAGTATGTTGTGGTGAGTGTTCTGTAGCTATTTTATGCAATAGCAGTTTAGAGTAGGGATGAACATATGCCAACATATTGCATCCTGTCTTTTTTTTTCCTGGAGCTGGAGTTATACAAAAGGCATTAGTTTTTTTTCCTGACGCATGCCTGTTACTCCCATTACATTAATGGGAGTTGCATGGGTACTAGGAAAAGAACATACTTCAAAGGCCTGCTCATCTGATTGTGAACACAAATGATTTATTGCCCCTGTGAATGACAAGGAGTCTTGGCAAGTGCTGCGCTTCTTTATGTCATTTTCTGGCTTGGAGTCATACATTTATTCGCTTGAGTTACAAAAGATGTGAGAATTCAGCTGTTTTATTTTCTATTAAAAATCACCTGGATTTAAACAAGATGAAGCAGCAGCTATGATGTGGTGAATTCTTTCAGCAGATATAAAGCAATGGAGTTCAACTCATCCACTTATGTAAATGCAATATTGATATGACAGTCACTCTAAATAGCTATGCCCCTTATTCAACAAAGCACTTAGATGTGCGCTTAAATCTATCAATAGTCAACAAATCATATGAGAAAAAACCTAAAAGTAACTCCTGTGATTAAATCTCATTAAGTAAACAGGATTTGAGCAAAGTGCTTGCTGTTGAATGCTTTGCTGAATGGGGGTGGATTTCGTTAAATGCCACCTCTTCATTATTAGACTGGCATTTTTTAAGCTAGAATCAACTTTCTTTTAAAGTGTCTCATAAGATACCAGTTTAGTATCGGAAGCATTAAGAGTACAGCTCCCACTGAAAATCTTCAGACACACGGAATTCACATCACATTTACTGTGCTTTCTTTGGAAAATTAATTTTTTTTTCTTCTGCAGAAGAGAAGTTTGAGGTTTTCTAGAAAAAAAATAAATTGTTTTTTAAAGCTTCATTTTCTGTTTGATTGAATTTCACGTTGTAGTTGGCTGTACCCTGTTTTTGTACGGCAAATAATACCAAAATAGTTAGAGTAACTTTTTCCTTTCTGGGGACAGAGGGCAACACAGATGTAAACTTCTGTTTTGTTCATGTTTTGTTTTCTTTATTTCTCTTTCCAGTAATGTTGAATGTATAAAACTCTTGCAAAGCAGTGGAGCAGATTTTAATAAGAAGGACAAATGTGGGAGGTAGGTAAATTATGAAGCTTATTTAGAAAAAAAAAAAAAAAGAATCTAGCAGGCAAGGAATAAAGAGCACCTCAGTCTGGAAATCATATGTTCTATGAAAAATGACAGTAAAATAAAGTAGGAGTTTGGCCTTCCTGGCAGAACTCTTGCTGCTGCAGTTACATGCCAGACAGACAGGTACAGACTTCATTAAATACAGAAAAGCCATCCTGCCCTCTTGAGTTTTCTGTTGTAAAAATATCACAGGTTTATTTTTTTTTTTCCTTATTGCTTCTCTTACTGCCTGAATTCTTGTGCTGGTGTACCCAAGACAACAGCTGGGAGGATTGCTGCTATTTGGTGTGCTTCCTTGAGGTTTTTCTTCCCCATATGAAGCGTTGCTATGCCAGCTAAATAAGATGCTGCAAGGGACACCGTGCTTTGCTCAGCCTGAAAAGTGGCGTGTATGCAGAGCAACAGCAGAGGCTGTTACTGGGAATAGGTTGTTTGCAAGACACGGATTGATGATCTGTGTCCTACTAGACTTTATAGGAGCACCAAAACTTCCTATAAACACAATATTTTGTTAAATTTCCATAACTTTGCATTTCATCACAGGAACATAAGGCACTGATCTTGATGGCTGGAAATCTGTAGGAATGCAGCAATTAAGATTTATCGTTATCCTCAGTGGTGCATATTGGAATATGAAGTAACAAATTGTCACTTATGTTCCAGGACACCTTTGCACTATGCAGCTGCAAATTGTCACTTCCACTGTATTGAGACACTGGTGACAACAGGAGCCAATACTAATGAAACAGATGACTGGGGACGCACCCCTTTGCACTATGCTGCTGCTTCTGACATGGACCGAAAGTAAGAAAGCCTCTTTGTGTTCCTTGTTTAAAGTGTTTTGCTAAATTAGTGTCATTCTATTCTCTTCATGGCACTATGTCATTTGAGCCAAAAAAATGATCCTGCTAGCAAAGGAATTTCTCTCAGATATATGCATAACTCCCTACTGAGTTGCTCTGACTATAAGCCAAATCCACAGATGATGTAGCGTTTCAGCTCTACAGTTTACCTTTGATGTAAAGCACAGTTTTGCAGCCACCCTGTCCTACTGAACTATTTACGCAACATTTTGTCTTCTGTTTTCCTCTGTGTGGTTTCCTTACCACAAGGGTATGCTCAGAGAATTTTCTACCTCTGCTTGGCAAGTCCATCAGAAGGGATGGAGCAAGACAGAGCAGAAGGAGAGCTTTTCCTGTATGGGCTGCAGTGACAGACGGACGTGTGGCCATTCTGACAGACTTTGTGGAAAAGATGGGATAGAGCTATCCATCAGTCTCTCTCCACTGTCAGAGCTGATAAAAATGCTCACTCTGGCCAAACAGGTTGCTTTTTAGAGACTTTAAAAAGAGAGAGGCCTGGGGAATATCCTTTGGCAGAATGCAGTGCTGTTCTTGTGAGAAAGGGGGAAAACAGCTGCAAAACTTAGAAATCCTGTGGTTAGTGGCTGCGATTTCTAATTCCCAGATACTTGCATGTTTTGGCAGTCTCTTCCTTATAACATACTGTATAAAAAAGGCTCAATTATCTTGTTAGTTCTCTCTTAAAACCGTTAGCGACCTGTATTTATTTGAGGTCATCCCATGTTTCTCTGTTTCACTCCTCTATACACTAAGGAACTATTTTTTTGGTGTCTTGTTATAGTGAGGTCTGGTAAAAATAGGTCTGCTGCATTAGCAGCAGAACACCAACCCAAAGCCACTGCAGAAAAACTTTGGCTTAACTTTATGGTAGAGGTTTGGATGCCATACCAGAGCCTTGGTAGCTTCTTCATCATTTGCTGTGATAATACTGATATAAAAAATGTCTCCTCTATCACAATCAAACCTGAACAGTGCTGGGAAGAAGGCAGCATGATCTTCAAAGGTCTATGCTTGGCATTATAATCAGAGTAGGCTTGTAGGAAGGCTTTTACCACTGGCTCTTTCTAATTGTGTCTTGCCAAAGTGAGGTGTTTCTTGAGGTGTTGAGAATGGTGATTCAGTGTGTGTTTTTCAGCTTTTGGCTCTTCCTAGGTGAAGTTGCTACATTTAAACAGCTCTTGGTTAACTTCAGGATGTATCTACTTCCATTACCAGAAAAAAAAAAAAAAAAAAAAAAAAAAGAATTTAGTTGCATCCTGAGCGTTGGCAGGTTGGCAGGAATATGTAGCCCTTATTTGCCCTTATAGTCCAAATCTAAATTGAATCTGATGTGGTGATGCTGTCTTCTCATTAAATTTTCCAGTTTGAGATGTTCTGGAAGCAGCTTTGTGACACAGATGAATTACTATTTGCAGTCCATGATTTAATAGGTCAGCATTTTTTTTTCCCTGCTGAATGGCAAAAAACTCCCAAGGTCAGGCAATCTCAGTCCAAATAATACTCATAATTATTTAACTTTGGATGTGGACAGTTAATGAGCAGGGAAAAATCTTAGTGCAGTGAGGTTGCCCTACTGTTTCAGCTGTTCTGGTAACTGTTGTTGCTTATGGTCTTCAGGAAGTAGCCTTTCCTGCCATGGAAATCGCAACCATATTTTCGTTAAATAGATGATTGCAGTTTCTGAGTATGTACTGTTTCTACAGATCATCATTTACTCTGTTCAGGGAATCTTATTTTAGGATCTCACTGATCTGTAGTTAACTGAAAGCAGATGCAGGTAGGACTTCAGCATAGCCCAGGTACTGTCTATGAGCTTACAATGTTAATATTCAGTGGAATTATTTTATTAATAAATTTTCTCTGAGTCAGTGGACATGAGACAGATCTTGCATTTGTAGAACAGCCCATTATTGCTAGCACCCAGAGGAAGAATGTAAAATACTGGTATTACAAATGGGAAATTGCATATTAAAAAAATAATGTACTGTTCTGCATTGTGCAGAATCCAGTCTGTAAATTGTGTGTTATATTGGGATTGAAATTAGCAAACTGTCCTTCTACAAACCTTTCAAACTACTAATCCATGATGATAGCAGTTTATAAATGTATTCTGTGTTAGCTTTGGTGTCCAAGAAAGATCACAAGCTCATGATTGTAAAATCACAAATCATAGTCTTCTGTCTGCCATCCATCCAGCTGGAAAGCAGAGAAGCCAAAAATGATCCAGGGTGTGCAGGACTATGAAGACATGCTGAGCTCTTCGAAGAATCTAGAGAACCTGACCAGGACATCCACAGAGAAAATGAGGAAAGTCAGCAACCCAGCTAATGCAGATTCAACATACACTGATTTAGTATCAGTGATTAAAGTTTCTCTAAATCCTAAAAGCTAGAAAAGAACTATCAGATTGCTGCAGGAAGAAGCAAGCTGTGGTAATCCTGAGTTCTTCTCTGCAAAGGAAACAAAATTCTGTGGGAGAAACGGAAGGATTCTAAAAAGTGATGACCAAACTGTTTCTGATAGAAACCAGAATTTTCTGGTGTGGGTTTTTTTTTTTTTTTCCCTGGCAGGACAATAAACTACCGTGTTGCAGTTGCCTCCATAGCTTGCAAAACTTATCAGTTGCAGACCCATGCAGTACAGTCATTTAACTTGTATAATTCTTATTGTTGGCTGGAGGAGGTCAACTCCCTGAAGAGGAGATTGGGGATGGGTTGCAGACTGCATCAAAATCACTGATATATTTTGAAAATAAGTTGCATTTTTCTATCCTCTATGCTAAGAAGAAAGAATATTTTAGGTAACTCCCATGAAAATGCTGAAGAACTTGAAAGAGCCTGTGAGATGAAGGAAAAAGAAGCTGCATTGTAAGTTTGGTGTCAGTAAAGCAGTGAGATCTCATTTCTGGAAAATGCCACTGCTTTGGGCAGTTTTACACTCTGCTTTTGCTCATTCATTGCTCTGCTAAACATAATGTTTGGCTTTAATGAGGGCTAACCTAAACAAAAAAATCTCTATGCTCTTCTCTGTGCACGTATTCCCTAATATTTCTGTTTCTGTGCTTGTTGCTGTTTCTTAATTGAAAATGTACTGCTTTAGTATTTTAATAATTCTTTAGTATCATGCAGTGTCTTATTTTAATGCTTTGCACTGAGTATGTCTGTTGCAAAATGAAGTAGCCAATGGCTTCCTCAATGCATTTACTCAGATCAACGTTTTCATCTAGCTGCTTAATGGCTTTTTTTTTTGTTTTAAAAATCCCCTTTTTCACATGACAGCCTTACATTCACTACAAATTACAAGCTATGGAAGAAAGTACTCATAACAAAATTATGATTTCTTGTTGGTGTAAGAAAAAATGGCAGAAGCTATAAAGAGCATAAGGGAGCCTTTGAAAAACACATGATTTAAAAAAAAAAGCCAACAAAGAAGAAAATATATTTCTGTGTGTACATGCCAGAAGATTAACTCAGTTAAGTCTCTTATTTTTCACCTTGCCATAGTGCATGTTTGGAGGCCAGTGGTTTGATATATGAGTTTTTATGTGAGTAGTAGCAGTTTTAGGCTGTTTACATCATGATACAGAGTTGTGTAGTTTTCTTTCAGGCTTTGTAATAGAAAATAATTTTTGTAATCTAGAGTAGGCGCAAAAGTTAGGTTGAAGGTTGTTTTTTATGAAGATAATCTTCAAAGATGAGTGGGGATTTTCTGTTTAAAAAATGGCAAGCAGCTATTGATGAAAAGTGATTTGAAGTGCTGCTAGAAATACAGAATTAACTGCTGGTTTTCAGTGCTACTCCCAGTTGCAGTGAGGGATGAGTCTGTTAAATATTGTGAGCTCACACTTACACTAGTGAATTGTCCACAGGTGTCTAGAGTTCCTTCTACAGAATGATGCCAATCCATCCATCCAAGACAAAGAGGGGTACAACACTGTGCATTACGCTGCTGCATATGGACACCGGCAGTGTTTGGAACTGGTGAGTGCTCAGACCGTTTTGGAAGTCTCTTACCTGCTGATATATATGTGCATATACTAGTATTATGAACTCCCCTGACAGTTACTATTTGAGTTCTTTGTATATTTAGAAATCTGTGAAAACCCGCAATATGGTGCAGTAAACACAAATATATGCAACCAGATGTATCTTAAAAACATGCTAGTCCTGATAATCCAGTCTTGTTCAACAAGCTGGTGCTTAAATGTTGTCTTTGAGTGGAGTTTATGTACGCTCAACTTATTTTTAACCGTGATCAAAATACTCCCAGTGTATGTGTATATGCCAGTAGTAAGGGATAGTTCCCAGTGCATGACAGTGTATGTGCCTTACTTAGCTGGCACATTATCGGGCTTGCAAACTGAGAGAATAAATACCTTTTGTCAGCTGCATACCTGCAGCGTCTTTTTGCTCTGGGTGAAATAATAGCAGCATTCATAAAATTACCATAATTAAGATTGACCTTTTGTGCAATGTAACTGTTTTGTTGTTGTTGTTTTTTAATATCCTGGACCTGAATAATTAAAAATTGCATCTCATAAGAAGCCCAAAATTTTTAGCCAAAAGTTGAATTTGGGAGATATGTAGTATGGATTTATAGAAGTTTGTGACTTGTAAAAGTAAGTGTCATGAAGATGGGTGTTAACTGAACTGCTTGATATACAGGGTGATCCAAATGATTATCTTACACATAAATAGGCTTTAATTGCTTTAAAAAAAGGTCTAATTAGACAATTGTATAGATATTCATGCTTTAGTAAGAAGACTGTGTGCTGTTTAGTATTTTATGTTGTTTGGGTCTTTCTTTGTTGAAGAGTCAAAGTACTTAATTATTGAAAAGAAGCTCTGCACAGCACATGCTGCTTTCACACCGCATTTACCAGCGCTGTCAGTTGCTGCCACCACAGGAGAAATATTGCAGCTGGCCAAGGTCAGGGTCACAACAGCTTGGAAACCTTGACCTATAATTACTCCAGGGCAGCCCTGGGTCAGAATTTCAGGTGTGATGATAAGCCTTCTAAGCTCCCACCTGTGAGCGTGTATATTTAGGACACTTAAAATCTCATTGCTCCTTTGTTGCTTGTGGCAGTGAGTTTGGCCTTTCCTTGTTTAGAGGCTTCTCCTAGAGCTGATCTGTTGTCACTCTGCCTGTGGGGATGAAGGGATCCTCTCCTGAGCCTGCTGCCCATTTGGAACAAAAGCAAATGTTCTTGGTGTTTGAAGGGCATATATATAGAGTAGCTTCCTCTGTGCTGTGTACAAGCCTATGCTTGTATGGCCACAACAAAGTACATTGCAACCTTACCCATGTCTTATCACCAGATTCTTGCATGATTTGCATGAGCAGAGACCTCCATAAAAGTGTTTTCACTGGGGGATTCTCTTTCAGCCTTTGTATCATAGTCCCTGTGTGCCATGAGGCATGGAGCAGGCATGGAGTGAGGTCTCCTCTCTTTCTTGTTGCTGTGAACATTTTCTGGCAACGTATCAGTTGTAGACAATGACCTGCTATCAAGTCCTAGTGTTGATTAGGCTTGCCAGACAAAAGGAAGAGCTGGGAGTGCAGTGCATATCAGAGGTGTTGGGTTTTCTTTTTATTTTAGAGGGTGAAATGCAAACTGTGGGCTAGAGAGAGCTGTGCAGCAAGTGTTCTATATTTGGGCAGAGGAATTAAATGTTTTTCCATGTTAGTCTTTCCATATTTGTGACTATAGCTGCAGTACAGAAACCCAAGGTCGAGCATCATTTCCAGTGTTATGGTCATACAGCTGTTCTGTGTACACTGGTGAAAGAAAACTGCTATGAATGTTAGCCTTTTGCACACAAAAGACCACTATTGTGTACTAGTGTGTCTGCCTGGAAGTTTCCTGCGGACCAGGATTTTGTTTAGAGGATGACAGGCATCTCATTTTCTCTCTGGAATACAAAAGCTAAATGTACCAGAAAGCATTTGTGTTCGATCAACAGTAGGACCACAACTCATCATCTTTGCACCCACTGTCAGAAGGTGATTCTGTTTTGTTCATGTGAGCAGCTGTCCTTCAGCTCTAGTGAGTTACTGAGTCCTGAGTTTAGTAACTTTATATTTCATAACAGTGACTAATAAATTGATACAGGCACCACCTTTACATTGCTTGGATTCAGGATGGCAAAAGGGCTGAGACCAAAGTCTTGAGTAGCTGAAATGTAATTATGCTGTGGGCATGAAATGGAAATAATCCTCGTGCCTAGGTTTATTCACTTATTCCAACATGAGACTCCCAGGTGTTAAGCCAATTGTTGATTCCTGTGCTTCAGCTAGTAAAATAGTGTCATCTATAGACATTGCAATCTTGTAATGCAATCAGATTGGTTTTGACTGAGTGACGGTTTTCATGGCTCTTGGAACGCTGTGTCTAAAAGCTGCAACAAGTAGTCATCTGGTGCAGATGGAAAGGAGCCTCTCTGTCTTGTGAAGGTGACTGGTGGCTTGGTCACAGTTTGTTGTGCTCTCTGTGGCGGACCTATGACAAGGACTTCGTCATGAACCATGATCTTTATTTCTGGTAGCTATTAACCACAGTACGTTGACTGCTCTAGTTACACATAGTTGAGTGAAGCATCCAATAAGGTTTAATTCCTTCTAGACATGACTTTTAGCTAGAGGCCCCTTCTTTTCCACATAGCAGAAAGAACAGTAAGTCAGTCATCAAATGCCGTCTTAGTCCTCAAGCCTTCTGTTTATCTGTTTTGAAATTTAAACCAACTAAACCAATGAGATCAAGAAAACTGGCAACACTCTTTGCCTTTTTTCTCTCTCCTGAGCTGCACCGGGCTCTCCTCAGTAATGGTGCAGGCAGCTGCAAGTTAACTTGATGGCTCAGTGTGTAGAGTAGGTGCACAAGGACAGCTGGTTATGTCTGAGGAATACTTGGCTGGTTTTATTGCTGTATCTTGGAAATACATTTTTCTTGTTGTTTTTCTTGTCTTTAGTGCTAATGAAAAGGAAAATAAGATTCACAATATTTTTGCTTGCTCTAACTCAAGGAACAGTGGGAGCCCAGCAGTCCCAATTCCATTGTAAATATGTCTGTAGATAGGCAGGGATATTTTTTATTTTGGTTTCACATGTGCAATAACAGAGATAAATTGATGTCTTTCTTAAAAGTGCTATCTTTGAACTGTATCACAGGAACTCTGACATATGGAACACTCCTTCCAAAATATTTCCAATCCCTTCCATCCTGAAGAATAGATTTTCAGGCAGGATTATTGAAATAAAAACATTCTTTTTCAGTGTCAAATTAACTGTTATTTTATTGCTTTATCCCTTGGATAAATACTTTTGTTTTTTATTGGTAGCTCATAGATGAAAATATCTAGGAATTATCTTCCCTAGAACAAGACAGTTCTTTATGGGCATAAAACTGTTAGAGGAAAGAGTTCATGTAAAATATGAAGCTTTAATTCTGATCAAAACTAAGACAAAGTAGATGCAACAATAAGCTTGATTTTATGAGTAATGGTTACTAGTATTTCTCTACAAGCACAATACTGAACTTTAGCAGAATGTTAGGGAATTATTTCAGTGTTCCAGAATATGTCAAGTTTATCAAAGACCTTCTAAAGATTAATTTTTTTCTTCCCCTTTCCCCTCTGGTTTTTATAATAGGTATCTAAAATAGCTTATTTCTAAATAAATGGTCACTTAAAAAAGAAAGTCTAAAGAAGAAGATGCAGCATCCAGTGGAGTTTCCTTCGCTGAGGGGGTCTGTGCTTTAAGCACCATAGCTTCCAGCATTACAAAATATTTACATGTTTGAGTACAGTTCAGGAAAGGCTGGTTTATCTGCAAAAATATTTTTTAATTTTTTTACTTTTGTGTTTACTGTGAGCCCAATACCTTGGCCAGAATTTTGCTAAATTTCTTTGTGGGGAGAGGAGAGGTATTAGGAGAAATAAGGATTAAGACTGAAAAAGTCATATCCTTTGACCCGAACAAATAAAATTTGTGTTCGTGTGTTCAGCCACAGAGCTCAATGACGGAAGCTTTTTTCCTGGAGGACCTTTACGTTGTCTGGGATATTAGTGGGGTAGCTGCCCTGCGATGAATGTCGTGATGTTGCTAAAAAGAGAAGAGTGGAAGCAGATTCTTGAATTCTTTCTCCATCTGTAAGGAGCCATTCATAAAGGCTGAATGGTGGTCATACATGCTTGCAAGCAACTGAAACTCCCATCTGCTTTGCTACTTCTAAAAATAACCTCACGTTTGTTTAGATTGGCACTGACTTCTTTGGTGTTCGGTAGTCAGGGGTATCAGTCACAATCACTGTCTGGTATTTTAGAGCTGATCACATCACTAGCTCCTTTGAAAAAAAAAGAAAAATGTGTTGGGTTTTTCCATTGAAATGATCTCTTATCACAAAACCTTATTGGTGTGAAAAGAATGAAGTTTAAATTGTAATTTCACATTCAAATTCTATCTGGAGAGCCAGTCAAGCACTTCGTGCGGGTAATAACAGGTTTCTGTGCATTGTTAGGGCAAACGGAATTAAATGCCTGTCTCCTGTAGTGAAATCTCTTCTCTGACTGTTAAGAATTGACAGTTATTTTTTCTTTTAATCTGCTCTTCTCCTTATTCCATCAGCAAATGAAATTCACTCTTTGGCTAATAGAAATTGAATTGGCACAGAGGCTAATTCATTTGAGGGTGGAAGGAGAGCACGGTTTAACCGAAAACTGCGTCCAAAAGAAAAGGCAAATCTCAGTCTGCGTGCCTGCCTGAAGCAAGGTGATCCGCACGGCTGTCTGTGTGGGGAAGAAGGGCCAGAGGGAGATTTCTTTCTAGCAGAAGGCCATTTTGGCCACGCAGTGAAAGGAGAAGCTGGATTTGAGAGAAAGAAAACGTCTTTTTATTAGACTGGCTGTTACCACTGGAAAATAGTTAAGCCGTGCCTTCAAACACTTGGCTCCTTAACCTGTGGAGAAATTGTAACCACAGACCCATAAACTTTTGGTGTGGCGGCTACTAATTATATGTGTCTCTTCTCAACAAGAATTTGTCCATTCATCCATCTGAGAACAGGACACTGGTAATTAGTGACGAGTGAATCACAACTGTGGTTGAGATAGATGTTAAAAAGCCTTTTGCAACATGGGGATCTGGCTTGGATGCTTGTCCAGCGGCAGCCCCTAGGCCTCCTTCTGGCCCAAATCTCTCTATCTGGGGGATGCATTCTGGGTTTTCTCTTTCATAAATGCCTGTCCATCTCCACGATCAACACCCTCTTTCTTAAAGGGAGTGTTTTGTCTGAAACCAGTGGTGATAGTGTTTTGTGTGGTGAATGACACTGTACCCATGTCTGCAAGAGCTTTTCCCCCGTGGAAGCTCCATTTTTTAGTGGAGAAGCGCAAAGTCATTAACTCGAGTGGTTCTAGAAAGGAAAAGAACTTAGGAATGTAATGCTTGAAAATAATAAACCTAATTTGTCTGTCAGTTCTAGAACCCCCCAAATAGTGGTAGATTGATTTAATTACGTAAGTTTTGATGTCAGCATTAGTGAATATGTACCCAGTGGTTAAATGATCAATAAGGCCCTATATATGCTAGATATGCCAATATGTGTTAGGTTATAGAAGGGCATTTTGGCTTAGATTTTATGCTTTGGAAACTAGATAATTTTGATCCTAAATAATGTTTTCTAGAAGGCTAATGCTGCTTGCAAACTCAATGAGTGCAGGAATTTACCATTTGCTCTGGCACCTTGCCGGCACTTTGGCTTGTAGGATAGGAGTATTGCCTAGTATCTCTGAGGCTTATTTTTTCTGTCTCTGTCAGATTTTGCCTTTTTTTTTATTTCATATTTTTATTTTCCTGGGGTGGAGAAGTAAGGCACTTAAATCTGCTGGCTTCTGGCAGACAATAACAAGGCCATTGCAGAACTGCAGGAGACATTTTTCTTTCAGTTTGGAAAGAGGTCATGGACTTCTGCTGTTGCCTTAAATACCTGTCTGTCTATTTGTGTGTGTGGTGTTTAAATGTAAATGTGTGAAGAATACCTGACTCCCTTAAAATGTACCAAATCCAATGAAAAGGGCATTTGATCATGGCATATGTCATTGTATTATACTGTGTAGCTCAGAAAGAGCTGTGGGTGCTGGGATTGTAGGGGTGCAATCAGGCTTATTTATACAAGGCAAGATGTTTGCCTGCATGAGCAGACTTTCAAAAAGAAACTGTCACTGTCGGTATTTGTAGGCTTACAAAGTGATCTAACTTCACCAGGCAGAGTCTCCCACAGTGTGTGTATTTTGTACCTGTATATCTGTACTTTGTCAATTGAGTAGATTGATTTTAAACATCCTCATTATTTTCCTCTTTCCCCTCCTCCTTTAATGAAGTAATGCAACAGGTATCTATTCACAGTGGCTGTCTGACAGTAGGCAGTACTCTCATTGCTTCAGGAGTATTCCATCCATAGGTGGACAGTGTAGAGATGGACGCACACAGGATCAGGTCTTGGTTTATAATTCTCTTCACGCACTGCTTGCAGTGCAGTTTATTCTACAGGAAAAATAAAGCAAAACAAAACCCCAAGAAACACTTGCAGATTACAATTATACTTGAATACTTATGTCTTTAATGATTCTAACTGACATTTTTAATCAGATTGGAAGCAAAACTCCACTGGATATAGTGAGTAAATGAAAAATGATTGCATGTTGTGTATTTTTGTTTTTATTTAAAATTCTTAGTATTTTGAAAATCCTTGCATTCACTCTGATAAAGCCTGAGGAAGAAGAATCACAACTCTTAACTAGCATGCCATGTACTTCAAGCAATTGCATGCGTGCTGCTTTTGTTTCAGTTGGATTTCCTTCTTGCGGTTGCTTACAGGCTCAAGCTTTGCTAGAAAGTCTGTTGCTTTTCCTCAGTCAGTCTTAGGAGCTGTGAGTGAAGTGCACGTACCTGACTGGCATGATGTTTTTCTGGATGTTAAAGTAACTTTGCATTCAGTAATGTGAAATGGAACCAACACTTGTCTGTTTTCTGGAAGTTTGTGGCCAATTTCCAAGTGGTTCAGAGAAGAAATGCAAATTACACGATTTCACATGAGTCTGAATTTAAAAAGCACTTGTGTGTATTTCACAGTAGAGGCACAAATGAGAGGAGAGTAGCAAAAATACCATTGAAATGCATATTTGAAAAATTGACTGTGGCAGTATTTCACCAGCGCTCATATTTTCTAGCTAAAGAGGAAATTTTTTAAGGATAATAATTTCTCTAAATAAAAGTCTTCCTATACCTTTTACACAAGTGTATGAAATTTTGCAAAATCTTCACTGGGTAAGAGGGCCCTTAAACCAAAGTATGAGGCTTTACAGAACCTCTGAGATAGAATTTCTGGCCAGAAAGAAAAATGATATATGTGATTCGAGTGTGAAAGTTCCAGGTTCATATCTCTGCTCTAACTGATGAAGAAATTGGACTTCTACATCCAAGGAAATGACCAACATGTTATGCTGGCTGGTACTGGGTAGGATCTCTTGCTCTGCTTTGGAGCTGTCCTGCTTCGTATAAATACTCACTGGGTGAGAATCTCCTGTATAACCCACTGAGTATGGCACTCATATGGCTTAATATGAAATGATTTTGTATGAAGTGGAAGAGCTCCAACAGCAGATTAGTGTCCCACGTGAGAACAGCCAGTGGCCTGGAGGTCTGCTCCAACTTTGAGATTTAAATATGTTTAAAGACTTGAACATTGTCCTCTTATATGCCAGGTAAGTGTCCTGTTTGCATGGTGGTGACTGTTCTGGTAGGGTATTGGATATTTAAACTCTGTACTAGAAGAGTTGCATGGAACTACTAATAAATTTATTCAGAATGAGTCTACCTAAGCTCTTGCAAAGCTTCCTGCTTATGTTACTTTAACTTCACCCATAATCTACGCACGTGAGTGAAATGGATGTAAACACTGATTAATCTGATTTTTAAAGCCTGATTTTAGGAAGACATATCAGACACTGGGATGAGGATGTGTATTGGTTTTAACCTGATCAAATTAAAATAATTGGATCATTTGTATTTACAAATATGGAGAGAGCTTATAGGATTGCTTGTCTTCCCTGAGGATATGTTTGTACCACTTCATCTTTGAATTATTCAATCAAGAATAATTCTGAGATTTAAAAATGTGCTTCCCTGGTATAAAGTAGTACAGAGGTTGATTCTATTACTCTTTTCTATCTCATATGAAACAATTGATGAGAGTCTTCAGTCTTACACTTGCTACTTGCTGGAAAAGCCTGTATTTAAAAGCTGCTGCTGCTGGCATGTTTTCCCCCAGTAGAGACAATTATCTATTGCAATTTATCAGGAAAGATGACATTCAAAGTGACATTCTAGCTGATATATTTTTATTCAGTTATGAAAGTGACATTAAAAAATTGTTACTAATTGCCACTTCTGAATGACCTTGTAAGTAATAAGCTACATTGCTATGTAATTATTGCAGAAGAGCAAGGTTCAACTATTTCTTTTGTCTTAATTGCTTTTTGATCAGCTCTTCACATGTGTGAAAACTTCTGAATGCTGTTTGCTTAATAACATTTGAGAATAAAGGCCATTTAGAGATTATATACATGTAATCTAATGTTTTGCCATTTTACGATTAGTATTAATAGAACGAAACTGTAGAAGTTCATTAATAGTGCTGGAAGTATGCATGCTGGAATGTAGAAGTTGCTTTACTCACTAAAATAGTAAAACTCTCAAAGAAGAGTCACTTCAACCTCAGTGGTAGTTAGATCAAACCTTTGACTTAACTGCCAGTAGTGCACTTAAATGGCTGTGCCTACAGGTGTGGGTGCATGACAGCTTGTACAGAATCACGCGTTCTGTTCTCTTTCAGGATTTGAGAGAGCACCCGTTGTTACAGTGTCTATGGTTTGAAGTTGCTTCTGCCGTCTTCCTTTTAAATGTATAGCTTAAACCTTTCATGCATGATGAAAGTATTATCTCCTTTTCTGCCTAATGGTAATTTTAAATTACTGAGATGCTCCATGAAGCTTTTTTTTTTAACCAGAGATGAATTTTAGAATATATTACAGTCTATAAGGACAATCGTAAGCACTATTCTGACTCATTAACTTGGCACATCTGACTGAGTCAAATAAAAATGGAGGGAGGAAAAAACCCCATATCATATCCTCCCATATAATCCTTTATTATAACCACAGAATAAAATCAAGCAGTAAAGCCTCTTATGTCTGTAAATACCTTTACATACAAATAAAATAAAATTGTAAGAACTGTAAATGTTATTAATCTTCATACAGAGCTGGGGAAGAGAAGACAGTTTATAATAGCAGACTTGTAGCGCTATTAGTTTGTAACAGTAGAACTGAATAATTGACATGTTTTATCTTTGTCTGCATCTCTCTCCCAAAAGCATTCAAGTTCCTGTTTCTGAATGTGAAGAAGACTTTACAAAATAATTACATACAGTATTAAATAGTGCTGTTATGGGAAGTGAAGGGATTGTGCTGGGAGTTTCCAAGAGGCAGAAGGAGAAGTAAGGGCATCCTTACCCTTTAAAAGGTTTTAACCTAACCAGAGAGAACCATGCCCACCAGTTTCCCTTGCAGTGTCTCTGCACAGTTCTGACATGTGCTTAAATTCTGTGCACAATCAATAAAGAAAAATGTAATCAGCTAAAAGACATAATTTCAGTGGCACAAGAAATTAGAAATTAGGTATGCTGGGACATTCTCCAGTCAGCCACCAGTAACCATAAACTCTTAGTAATTCATGCTTATTTGTCTGTCAGTGAAATGCATTGGCCAGCTTCTAGCAGGCGGGTATGTGTCACAGCACAGCAGACACGCTTGGATTGCTCTGTGAGGTCTGTGGATTTAAGCTTCCATGACTGTCAGGGCAAGTGGTCTTGAGCGATAAATTCACCTTTGTCGGAGACAGATGCAACTGTGGGTAGCTTCTTACAAGTATACTCCAAGATAGAAACATTATAGAGCTAGAGCCCCCCAAGGACATGCCATTTTATGTATTCTTATAACAAGAATATGTAATGTTCTATAAATGCATTCTTAGAACCATAGAAACACTGGTGAAACTGGAGAATTTGCTTAGTAACTTGGACCTGGTATTTTTTGTTTCTTTGAGCATGATGTTTGTCCTTCAGATGACTTAGTTTTAATTGTCATAAAGCAGTGCTTGACAAGGCATACTAAAAAAATTGTTAGTGCTGTGTCTTTAATCTTCCTCTTCTTGCTCTCCTTTTTAATTTATCTTCTTGCACTGTCTGGCTATGTATCTGAGAGCTACCAGGTTTACCATCAAATTCTTGTGTACGCTTAACTTTATGATGGAGACATTCAGCCTCATGAGAAATAAGCTCATTAAGCCTAGTTTGCATCAGCCTAAGCTGCTTTAACTCTAAGCCATGGAGATGCTTTTTGTGAGGGGCTCTCCAATCCCACAATTTGTTCCTTTAGAGCCTTAATTTTGTCAGTTTTCTGTGTGGTTTTTTTCATCTATTCAGAAGGCAATTATGAACCTTTTTCCAGGAGCCTTTTGGAGCCCTTTGACAGGTTAAGGAAAGTATTTCTGTGTTAAGATTTTATCCTGGAATTTCAACAGATTGTTGTAAATGTAATGAAAAGTGACTAAATTAGTCTGCTGTGCTGGCCTTATGGACTCGAGTAAAGGCCGGTATTGGCAGGCAGAGGAACAGCCTTAGTACTTGGGTTTGGTGAGATTTTTTTAGTTTGTTTACTCACTAGAAAAAATCAGAATGTATTCACGTATTCAGAGCTGGCTACTGCTTCATCCTGTTTATAGCTAGCTTGTATAAGAGAAGAATAGTATTTTAAACTGGAGGTGACTCCACATGGTAAGACCAAATGTGTTTCCTAAACCTGTCCCAAACCTACTGGAAAACTGGTGTGGAACTTCTTTTTTTTTTTTCCCTTAGCTGCGGGGATATGTTAAAATCCATATTACCTGTTTAAATACACACACCCACTTGGCTGACGAGTGGTATTTGCATCAACACACATTTCTTTCCCAGTCCTGACATTTTACTAGGCACAAAATACACAAATAAACAAAATTACTGTTTAATTTTTTAACTTTTCCATAGGATTCAAATTAGTGTCTGTCCTTGTAATGAGAGATTTATGATACCTTATGCATTATTAATACTAGCTTGTTTTCCAGTTTGATTGTATTCCAGTTTGATTTTTGGATAAATTTGTCCTTGATGTAGGTCTATTAAAGACTACTTTGTTACACCAACAGTTCAGGGATACATCAGAGTTTAGAATATGCCATCATCTTGCAGTGTAAGCAGGTAAATTCCATGCCTACTGTAGGCTTTCGCTTTGGAGAGTCTTCCATGTTGTCAAACCCTAGAATTGTTCAGATTGTCACAAAAACTTCCTTTCCTCTTTTTCTCTTGCAGTCTTTTAGTTAATTCCTTACTATGTAAAAAAAAAAACAAACCCAAAAAAAAAACCTGTGTGAAAAATGGACTTAGAAACCTTGCACGTCAGTGGCAGTTAACTGTCATGCTTTTTTTTTCCTTTTTACAATCTCGTATTACTAATTTTCTGTAAAATGCTGATTTCCGGTCACAAAGATATTTGGAGACTAATTCTTTGAGTAGATACTAAGTAAAAGGCCATGCACATGAGCAGTGCTACTTAACAAATGTTGACTTCTCAATATTGTTAATACTGTGTATGATTTTCTTTTCAGCCTCAGTTTGATAAATTGTCAGGGTTCATGTGCTATTGTGGGGTGGTGCTAATCCATAGTTCCTCCTTCTGGACGGACAGAAATGCTCTGTTTGTTAAGCCTTGAAATGCTTTGGGATCCCTTGAAAGGGAGAGGATCATATAAAAGTGTGATGCCTGTTATTAGATGTTTGTAAGAGTTCAAGGATGTGTTGCATTTCGGAAGACTGTCATTATAGGAGCAGGTTCTACTTTGATAAATCATAAAAATGACTGTGAATGACTCACAGCTCAGTTATAATTATTCCCAGTGCTAATTATGTGTCAGAATTATCTGAAATGCTGTATCAGACATGGCTTGCATATGCTTTACCTGTGTAATCATGAAACTGCCCTTTTTCCAATGTAAATTTAATGAGGGCTTTACTCCACAAATCCTTCTGAGGGCTCCTTTCTCACCCAAGCGGGTCCTATGATTTCAGCGAAACTAATTAATCAGGGTAAGGATGTTCATGACAAGCTTTTGAACTAGTTTTATAATTTTACCCTGTGGGGGAAAACTTGAAAATACTTTACAGAAAAGGTTGTGAAGTATTTATTCCTCACAGTCCTTCAATACTCACTGTGGACATCTGAGGACAAAATATATCTTTGTCTGCTGATTTATAGTCCATGAGAACTTATCCTGTCTCATGCGAAGGTGTTTTAAGACTGTCTTTTTTTTTTTTTAATTCATTTTCAGCTACTGGAAAAAACCAACAATATGTTTGAGGAATCTGATTCCACAGCTACAAAAAGTCCTTTGCATTTAGCTGTAAGTATGAGACGTGTAAAGTGTTTGATCATTATCTTCTATAATAATTCCTTAATCTCTGTGTTTGAAGCATATTTAATCATAGACGTGTTTTGAAAAAGCTGGGAGGGGATGCAGGCCTAGATGTAACAAAAATAGGTTCTGGGCTGGCATTGTTAATTAAGTTTTTGACAGTTGAAGCTCGTGGTTCTTATTGACTCTAACACTCAGGTAAGAAGATGACACACACACTGAAATGAAATTACATGGAAAGTTGCAACTTTCATTTATAACTAATTTATAAATTTGGGGCCGGAGCTTGAGCCTGTGGCTTTGATCATGGAATGGGATACTCTGATGTTCTCCTGGAGATGTGCAGAGTGCAAAAAACTGTCTGGTACACAGCAAGCTGTGGGACAGCATGCTTAAACCCCAGCACTGCCCTGGGAGCATGCCATGGAAACTGTGCTATCAAAAGCGGATCCAGCACTTGTGGCCTCAGATATCACAGTAGCTCCCCTCTCCCAAGAGCTCAAGATTCTTGATCCTTCTTCCCAGTTTTCTTATGCAGAATCGCAGAATAGTTGAGGTTGACATGGACTTCTGGAGATCAGCTAGTCCCACCTCCGTGCTAAAAGCAGAGTCAGCTAGAGCAGGTTTTCTCAGGACTGTGCCTCATCACACTTTTAGTATCCCCAAGCATGGAGAGTTCACAGCCTCCAGGAAATCTATTCCAATGTCTGACCACCATCACAGTAAAAATGTTTATTTTTTTGCATGAAGTGGGATTTGTTGTGTTTACATTTGGGCCCATTGCCTCTTGTCACTGGGCACCTCTGAGAAGAGTCTGGCTCTGCCTTCTTTGCTCCCCCATCAGGTGTTCATGCACATTGGTAAAACGCCCCTGAGCATTTTCTTTTTGAGGCTGAACAGTCCCAGCTCTCTCAGCCTCTCTGCATATATCTTTCACAGACTGGCTCTTCACTGAATGCACAACCTCAACCATGAGGCTGCCTCCTCTGGAAAGGGAAGCTACTTGCTTACTTGAAAATAGGGGCAAGTTTTAGTTCTGTAGCAATCATATCTCTCTTTCCCAGTCAGCCAGAACAGCTCTGACCTGACATTTGAATTATCCACATGTAATCTGAGGGAACAAGAGCCAAAACAGTTGGATTAAAAGACTGAATTAGTCACTGAACTCTTCTCCCCATCTTTTTTTCTGCAATTGGAAGGCTGCAGGAAGGAGCGTGTCACTCCCAAGCCCAAAAAGGAGTTACAGCCTGCACTATCACCAACACAAATTCCTGTGCTGGGAAGAGACTTACCCTGCAGCTGGCCAAACAGCAAACTCATTTCCTCTCTGGTCCCTCTTGGGCAGAATCCTTGCAAGGGCACTGACAGTGGCTCTCCTTCTTGTATCTGTTGCTGGTTAACAGCAGTTCATTCATCTGAGACTCCCCAAGCCCACAGTTTAAAAACAAAAAAGCTTACATAAAATACCACTGTTTCACAGTTCAATTGCAGCTATCCAGGACTGTCTCTGACATTTGTTTCAAACCCTCCTGTGTATTGGGGTACCTATGGTCATCCTTCCCCAGGTCTAGCAGTGGCCACACGAAGATCTCCACACATGGATCCAGAAAGCCAGCAACCTACACCGAAACATGAAGTCCTGTCAAAAGGCTGATACAGCGTAGTGGCCAAGGCCTCTACCTACAGCTGTTTGACCCTAGAATGGAAATACGATTTAGAAACAAGGGGTAGACTAGCAGCCAACAAAATACTGACCTGCCATTCTCTGAGGCTATGGTGCATGATTATGGTGATGGTTGAGTAAATGATTGCACAAGGCAAACCACCAGAAAGAAAAAGTCAAGTTTATTATCTTTTCAAGGAGAGGATGGGCTATGCAGCCTGCGTGGCATCTTCAAGATAGATATCTCATGCTGTGTCAAAGATCAGGTTGTTGCTAGTTGTTTTCTAAGTAAAACTGTCGTGAAGAAGAAAGCTGACAACTGTGTCGGAGTATTTTCTGAGATCTGAGTCCCCTGTGCCCTAATCTCCCTGTGCTTTTCTTTTTCTGCTTTTGCCTTTGCTTTCCTTAAATAGTTGTCTTGGTCCAAGAGGGAGACAACTGCTTGTTCCCTGCACTGTCCTGTTCTTTTGAACGTTTGACAACGGTCAATAGGAAGAAGCTGCTGCCGCCACTATTTAACCTTGAAATTCAGTGGCTCTTTGGTTCCTTCAAGTTTGTATTTCTCATCTGTCTTCATTAATTGCTTCAACTGTGGTAATACTAATTATACGTTCATGTTTAAATAAAAAGGATGCTCTCTGTGAGTCTGACAGAAAGGAGAGGGCAGTCCCTACAAAGCTGAATGAAATCTTCCCACTTTCTGGGGCTATTCACAGGGTTTTTGCAATGTCACCTGTGTTTGTGCTTTGGCCTGAATGTGGCTGTAGGTCTGGAATTGCATCTACTTGTCTACTGTGGTTGTCCTACCAAATGATCCTACTAGCAGGAATACTCCCTGAAGCATCAGCGGTAAACAGCAGGTCAATTTTGTGTTTGTATTTGCACAAAAATTCAGTTTGAGAGTTGCTTTTCTTTAGTTGGAGACCAGTAGATGTATTGAATTTAGCACCCACTTAGGTGATAATCCATGCAATCTCTGACCAGCATCACTAGTGAATCTAGTTTTTGAAGCAAGCATTTCCCTGAAAGGTACTGTAGAATGTGAAAAATAAATTGTTTATTCGGCTGTGCTGAATTGGCAAATTACTGAATGAAATCCCTCCCCTTGGGTTGTATTAGAAGGTTGGAGCAAATCAGCAATCATAATTTCTGTCTCTAAACACTAGGAATTTTTTAGTTTCAGAGTAATTACAGAGTAATTTGGGAAAATCCTTTCACGTTGAAGAGTGAGTCATAAGGAATCAAGAAAACCGTGTCATTTCTACTGTGTTTAGGAGACTCTGACAATAACGGATTTTATTCACGTTTTATGTGAAAGTCTTTGAAAGACCAGAGTTGTGTTCTTTACATTACCATTTCATATTTCTAGGCTTATAATGGGCATCATCAAGCGTTGGAGGTACTTCTCCAATCTCTGGTAGATCTAGATATTAAAGACGAGAAGGGACGCACTGCTTTGGACCTGGCTGCGTATAAAGGACATGCGGAGTGCGTGGAAGCTCTCATCAGCCAGGGTGCTTCTGTCACTGTAAAAGACAATGTCACCAAAAGGACCCCCCTCCACGCCTCAGGTGAGTATGATCTTATGTTAATACTTGTGTTATAAACACTACAACACAGAAGCAGTTACCTTTACCTACTATCCCTATGCATTTTTCTTCTAAATGGAAGAACGAGATTTTGACTTGTACCGAGGACTGCTGCTTGTTTGCTGAGGTCCTACAGTTAACTCTTATCTTTCATTTCTTTGGTCTTTGTTTCCACTGTCCTAGTGGTTCAGTCCTCCCTTACACAGAATCCCATATTTTTCCACACCACTACTGCTCTGCCCTTACCTGCTTGCCTTTACTTTACCTCACCTCTCTATTACTACCTACTCTTTAAGATGTGTGATCTTTCCCCTATGACACCACCTCTTAATGGTTCCTCGGCCAAAAAATCAGAGGAAGAGAGAAAACTTGCCTCACTCTTTCTCCTAAGGAAGAAAGGTTGAAAATACAGGTAGGCTCTCACTGGTGATGAAATTTATCCCGGTGTTCAAAACTTTCAACCTTTTGCAGGGGCAACACTACAGAAGTTCACCCCCTTTCAGACATTATCCTCCTCCTGAGCTACCTTGCGAACTTGCTGTTGCTGGGAGTCTGCTTCCATTCCTCATGTATTGAGTGTTAATTATGCAGTGTGCATAATTAACTAGAAAATGTAGAATCTGCCATTTATTTGAGGGTTATTATTTAATAAGTACCTGTCAGATACATATGCAGGGGTGCCAAAGGGAACGTTGCTCCTCTGGCTGTTCATCGAGGGGCTCAGTACAGCATAGCAGTGACCTCTAGTGGGAAGTAAAATTAATACTTAACTAGAACAAAATTATTTTCAGGGCCAGGCTTAATTGTCTTTCCGTTTATCTTTTAGTGTGTGAACATATAAATGCAACCTGGAAGCATAAGGTCAAATAGACTTACCACTTTTGTGTGCAGTACTGAAAAAATATGCATAATAGATCTTCACAGCATACTAAAAAACGCTTTCTGCCTTCTTAAATTTTGCATCAGAACTGAGTACATTATTCGCGACAATAAGCTAATGATAAAGAGATATGCTGCCAGAGCTTACATATCAAAAGTTTGAGACCAAATTCAGTGAGAGAGGTTTTAGTTATAAAAACACAAAATAGTAAATCCATCTGATCCTCACCTGACTGAGGTGGATTAAGGACCCGCCTTAAAACTGTTGGTTTAATTAATTTAAATCAAGATCAGTGCTGCCCAAAACTGGAGCTGTGTTGGTCAAGAGCTTTCCTATAGTAGTTTCAAACATAGCTTAGGGTCTGATGATGAACAAGTTGTGACTTTGTCTGGTACATCATCACTGTAGCAATGATTTTGCATTTAGTAAAAAATTTGGTTATAGTGACACAGGTTTCTTGTCACAGCTGAATTGTAAGGGTTCTGCAGTACTGAGAAAAGTAAATGGTAACAAAGCCATATTTTTGTTAGAAGCTTTGACTTAAAATATGGATTTGTTGAATAGATTTGTTGAATAGAATTGAGTAGATTTGTTGAACAGAAGGTGTTATTTTAATATGCACATTTCTCACCTTCATACAAATTGTGATTGTGGGCTTTTTTCCCCCCTATTTTAATTTCTTTTTTAATTGCCCCCACCACTGTAGTATGAGTGCCTTTCATGTAAAACCAGTAGGAAGATTCATTGTAGATTTTTCTAGTCTGTGATATTTTTTTGCTTAAAAAAATTAAATTTTAAATTTTAAGACTAAAAAAAAATCTTCCAGGGATACAAGCAAATGTTCTTTAAATCTGCAGTGAAACAAACCAAGTTAGGTGTATATTTAAAAAAGGAGGCAAAAAAAGGCAAGAAGCAAGAAAGCACTACCCACAGGAATGAGACACTAAAGAAAACATGTACCTTAAGAAGGGAGAATACTGCACAGACAGGTTGAATATTTGAACTCTTAGAAAAGGAAATTTATCATGGTCATTAATTTGGAGGCTTTAAAATGGGAGATAAGTGCCCTTTGGGTAAATATCCATTAAGACAAAATTTAGATCAAGAGCTATGCAGAGTTCTGTGGAAATTAGCTCTGGAATAAAGCTTCTATCTCCGACTATTACGAAAAGTCACTTGCAATCTGATTATTATGCTATTTTGTAACAGCACATTTTTTGTAGGAGTGTTTTAGCAAAGAACAGTCCCCCCTATTGGAAACTGTGTGGTGCCACTGCAGTATCCAGCGTTTTTTATTTGCAGTGCAAGTGTAAGAGCTAAATTGGCATGTTTCGAGAAATCAAACAATTATTGCTGAATTAATCCCTTGAGTGACGGTGCGCATTTGCACGCATGAAAGTGAATACTTGCATGTATTTCCTGTGCACTGGAAAGAAACAAGAAGGTATGTGTGCCCATCCCCTTGAACGTGTTTGCCTTCATTCCTTGCAATTACACAAGCACAATTGCAGAACACAACTGTTAAGGAGACCTGAAGCAGTGGATTGGATTACAGGATTCTGCAGAGCTCTGTTCAGTAAAGGGACTTGTAACTTTTGCAGAGAAACCACCTAATGAAGTATTTCTTTTTTCTGTCTGTCCTCCTCAGGGAACAGACTTTCTCTGACCTCATAAGAAGGAGAATTTCCTTAGCCTAAATTATATGTTCCCTGTATAATTTTATTACCACCAGTCTTTCCTCCGGCTAGCTTTGGGAATCCATTGCAAACGTTCCCCTAGTGTTATGTTGTAGCTCCGTTGGCAAAACTAATGTTCCCTGCAGGGTCTGTAATGCTTAGCAGTTGCTGGGTCAGCTCCTAAGAGTTTCTGGGTATCTGTTCTAAAACTCATTTACCAAAATCCTTTTCAGACACCCGTGTGAACAAGTTAGGATTTCTCTTCCTCCTGCTGGGAGAAAGAACAGATTTTTTTTTTTCCCCTAAGCCAGTGACTCACCAGCCCCACGGAGCTGTTTACATGTTATGTATATGGCATTACTTAGTGGTAAAAAATAAAAAGGTCTTTTCTTTTTCTGGGTAGAGCAACTAAGATTATTTTTGGATGAGTGATTTAAATGTGATGATATCCGCCCATTTCTCTGCCAGAATGATGTGACATAGGTGGTGTCCAAGGGTCTTGCCTCAGCCCACAGGGCGTAGGCAGTGTGAATGCATGGCTTGCTGTAATAAGAACACAATCTCTATCTACTGAGTACAGGAATTATTGTTTTTCAAAGAAGAAAATACTGGTCTGTTCACCCGATGAGTTGTCTACAGCTGACGCCTTTAAGTCAGCTGACACACAGATGGATTTCCAGTGTCAGGCCCTGCAAAACATAGTAACTCAGAGCTGTTTTCCAACAGCAAGGGCTTACATTTTAAAAGGCAAACCCCATTTTTGAGAGGTAGCTGTGGCTTCCAATAATGCTAAACTAGAAAAGCTGGAAAAACCCAAAGGAATTTTGTAATTTGGTGTTATGTGCTCTTAGGAATATGACATTTGTATAGTTGGCCGTTCTTTGCAGATGCTTCTTTTTTCATAGCAGCACTGAAGATCTTGCTTCTTCTAAGCAAGATTCTTGCTTACAAAATTAACGGGCCTTGCCAGCGTACTTCCTACTGCATTCCAAATCTGGTTGCAGAAACCCTTGTCTTCCCGCTCGCTCCGAGGGATTTTGAAATGCTGTCTGGTTTAGTAGATATGTCAGTAGTGAAAATCACAATTTCAGTTTTACTCATTTAGGATTTTTTTATGTAAGAAGACTAATCCTCGTCATACTGAGGTCGGGGAAAAAAAGAGCTCACCATTTTATCGGCACAAGTTAAATGAAAATTGTGGGAATATTGATTTCTTATATTGTGAAATATTGTCCATGTGTATAAGGAAATTTCTTATCCATAAGCATCGCAATGGAAAAGTATCTGAAATTAAACATATTTAAATTAAAAATATGTTTTTTCCTTGTAGTCATTAACGGCCATACACCTTGTTTGCGGTTGTTGCTAGAAGTTGCAGACAACCCTGACGTGACAGACGCCAAAGGACAGTAAGTTTTCTTTGTGATGGTTTTCTTTCAGCTCTGTGATTCAAATAGCATCTCAGATTTCTTAGAAAAAAGCACATTTATTTGAAATACTCTATTTCCTGCCGTGTCTCCTTATAGAATTTGGAAGATACAAAGTACACGTTCAGTTGATCTAAGCCATGTGGAAAGGATTATTCATTAATCTTAGCCTTTGCTTCATACTTCAAACAATTCTTCATAGATGCTGGGGTCCAGATTCAATAAAAACTAACAAGCTCTTGAGATCTTTCTATAGAGAGTCTTTTCTTCCTAAAACATTGATATTTCAGGGTTTCTTTGGTATATTAGGCTGGTGCAGTGACACAGAATGTTTATTTCAGGTCACACATGAATCTGAGATGTTCCTACAAAAGTTTTACTTCTCGTTAAATGACAGTTGTAGAGGGAGAATTAAGTATATTTTTAAAGTGAAAATGTGAATGGCTTAAAAAATTCATTTGAGATGCCTAGAATGTATCTGACTCTACATGTAATTTTAAATGGTATTAGTCTTACCTAAAAACAGAAGGAGAATAGATCCCTTTCAGAAAAAAAATGGAAGACATATTAGTCCAAGTTCTGGCTTGAATAGTTTCCTCATGTCCCTTCATCCCCTTTAAGCAATTGTGCAGCATTTGCAGAAGAAATGCTTTGGGTTGTTGTCATCTTGGTAACTAGCAGGGACATTCATTCAGAACACTTGGGTATTGCAAAGCTCGTGTTGCTGGAGATGATGTTAATTGTAGATTATTAAGAGAACAGATTGTCTTGAATGATGTTGCTCTGTAAACTGCTTACAAATGAGTTTGTTTCTGTTTCAGTCATGGTAGGTAGTTGTTAAACATGTTAATGATTTCATACAAAAGGTCTTTCCTTGGGTATTACATAGAGGAGCACAGTGAAAGAAACAGGTTTGTGTGTAGGAACAGAGAGAAATGCAAGACTTCCTGATTTCTCTATCAGGGGAAAATGCCACAAGTGGCAAGCAGTGTGTCATTTTATAGCTATGACTGTTTGGTTTTGTTTTTTCTAGAACTCCACTAATGCTTGCAGTGGCATATGGGCACATCGATGCTGTTTCTTTATTACTTGAAAAAGAAGCATCTGTAGATGCTGCTGATCTCCTGGGATGCACAGCTTTACACCGAGGGGTGACTTAATTTTTATGATTCTTAATCATTTGTTTTACTGTGACTACAACTCACTTATAAATACAGGGGTGTTGAATGATTGGAATATAAGTACAGGGAATACTGTAAATGATTGGAAACCTGACCAAGCACAGTCAACAAGATAAAAAGCGGGACAGATATGCTGTCAGGAATGCTCTGCTTTTGACTTTATTTCACATTCACTTTAATTAATTAGATAAAATGCCAATTAGACCAATTTTTCTTGGCTCTAGACACTTCAGTATAGCAATCGTTGTTTTTATAACGGAGCACCTTATGAATTCTGAAAATAATTTATTTCAAAGAACAAAGCCCAACAGTTATTTTCATTTTTCTTGAGGAGGATGGTGTAAATAAGTAAGCCTTAAATTTTGATCTGGAGGCTGTGAAACTCAAGGCAGAACTAATCTTTTCTAGAAGTCAGGTTCTTACCCCATGTGAAGTTAATGCAAGAGATTATATTTATACAGAACTCTACGATACGGCAGTGAGCAGTTCAGCTTAGAGTCCAGCACAAGTCTGTAATAAAAGCTATGGCATAGAATTTCTCTTCTGTATTGATAGTAATACATGAACACAACCAAGATACCAAAAAGACCTCTGTGTATGACAGAGGTCTCTGATAGTAGCTGGCCAGCTGTTAAAACAGCTTTTCATATTTCTGATGATATTCTTGATCCTTTTTTTCCCCTCAGTTCCTCTCTCACATTCACACATGGTTTTGAGAAGCCAGACTTAGGTTTTCTGACCTTCACCTCTTGTTCATCTGTTTCCTTAGTCTTAAACTCCTCCTTGCTTTTGTGCCTCACTTAGTGGAGTCTCTTCCACAGACTAGGAATCAATGCCTTTGAAAGACAGCACCAAATACATTTCAGTGTGTTGGTTATCATAAGTACTCATGAGCGCAAAGGAGCTTTCATCTCTGCCTTCTGAATCCCATGCAGGCTGTTTCATGTTCACAGGCATCAATCATATTCCGTAATTCCTGGGCAAGAATCTGTATTATGTCAACTTCTTTACTCATTTCTTTGTTACCAGATTATGACTGGGCATGAAGAGTGTGTTCAGATGCTGTTAGAGAAAGAAGTATCTATTTTATGTAAAGACGCCAGAGGCAGAACACCTCTGCACTTTGCAGCAGCTCGGGGTCATGCCACTTGGCTGAGTGAGTTACTGCAGATAGCACTTTCAGAGGAAGACTGCAGTTTGAAAGATAATCAAGGTTATACACCGCTGCACTGGGCTTCTTACAATGGTAAGTTTCTCCCTGTGGACTTTTGCCAAGTTCAAATGTGGCCTCAGTTTTAAGGAAAGATGATAGCAAAGCAGCCGAACACTCTGAGAAGCTTGAGATGAAGAGGCAAATTATCTCCCCTCTACTTGCTCTCTGCAGTTAGCATTTGCCATGTTCACCCTTCAGCGCAGAAGCCTGGGAAATTCCAGCAATACCTCCCAGTGGCTTTGCAGCTCATTTGCTCCCAGTCGCAGGAGACCAGGGTGAAATTCTGGTTTTACTGATGTCAGTGATCAAATTCTCATTGATTTCTGTGGAGCCAGGAACGCTCCTTTGAGGTGTCACCTTCTTATTTATTGATGCAAGAGACCATGTGAGTAGATGGATATTCTGAACTGAACTGATTATTCTAAACTGGATAATCTGAACTTGTTGCCTAATATAAGGATAAAGCTTCCTAATGCTATCATTTAAGACCATCTTTGGAGATGTGTAAGGCAACATACATAACACCACACAAAAAAGAGACTTTTTTTCCTTTCCTTTTTTTCAGTAAGCGCTAATATTAGCCTGGATCTATCTTGCTACTGTCATTAAAAAAAAAAAACAAACCTGTTTATAATTTTATCACATAAGAGCTTATATACACATTGTGTTCAACTTTGAACTTCATGTTAAATTGTAATCTGTATAAGCCTGGTACGAATTAAGTGTATTACTTGCTTTGTGCAACACTGTGAAATGTCTGATCTCTTATAGGTCATGAAAACTGCATAGAGGTACTATTGGAACAAAAATTTTTCCGCACATTCTATGGTAATAGCTTCTCTCCATTGCACTGTGCCGTGTAAGTAGAAATCCCCAATAACAGATGCTTTAGGATGTGTCTGTAGAAAGTAGTGGTATAAGAAGAAAGCTTTGGGGTTTTTTTAGATTATTTGCATGAGCAAATAATTTTAAAGCTGATCATAAAATTGTGCTTATACTGCTGCTGAAAAAGTGACAGAATAAAGAGTATTTTTGCATACATTTCATACGTTTAGGCTATTTGATGAAATTCTGACTTGTAATTAAATAGGTGCATTTCTGCTCCCTTTCTAGTTTCTTTTCCCTTGCTTACAACTACAGACCTATGCCTTTTCTTCATACAGGCTGGAACTTCGTAGCTCTTCCATTGTTAGGCCATGACCTGGGCTATAGTGCCTTGGTCTGTGCAAGTATGAGCTTTTGAGGTTCCTTTGAAGCCCAATGGCTGGAAGTTAAGAAATTTGTCAGAATCAAGATTATTTTTTTGGTTTTTAGCAATAGGAACAAAGCATTAATGAAGGAAAGATTTGAAACAACAAATAAAAATGGTGTCCTGTGCAGGCCATAGTTTTTCCAAGACTTCCTCAGCTGAGTGTTTTCTGGACTGATTTTCTTCATGGTCTTTATTCCTTCTGAGATAATCTCTGTCTTGAAAGTTTGGTACTTCTTACCCAGGTCCTAGCCAAAGGGGTTGATCAGTTACAGAGGCAGACTCTGTATCCAAAGTTCTCATAATACTTATGAACAAAAAAAAAGGCGGTGGCCATTATGAGTTATTAAACTTCTTCCATGCATGTATTTTATACATATTCTTTATTCAAATAAAGCGGTATGGTTTTATATGGGAAGGATTCTCATAGAGCAAAATTGTAACTTTTCATAACATAACTGCAAATGCATTTTTTTTAAAATGCAAGATTACTTTAGCTTGTAGGACCTAACATGCATATTAAAACATGTAAGCCATCAGAAAGTAAGGAATTAAGCACTGAAGAAACAAATGCAAACCTTCCTAATTTCTGCCGACAATTAGAATGTCTGTATTCTATTCTATGTTCTATTAGAAGAATGAAGTGTCTTCCAGAAGTAATGATAGGAGTTGTTATTGTGTAGGCTTCCCTTCTGCAGTCCACATCATTGGAAAGTAGAAAAGTAATTTGTCATGTATCAGACTTTGAAATCATAAAACCCCCAATATGTTAGAGAAATAAAAGCATACATGAAGCACTGTTTTTACTCTGCTTAAAATAAAATAATTTGTGGCTGTAACATAGCATTTGAAATGGGAATTTCTAATGATGGCTTTGAAAATTTTTTTTCAATGTTTATATTATTTTCAACGAGTATGTAATTCTCAAACCCATTAAAAATGTGTGCAACTTAAAAATGCATGCAAATGTAAAATGAAAACAGCTGCTAATCCAGCACGGGTGGGTGTTAGCTATACTATATGTCCAAAACTGTTACTAAACACTGTTCATTTTCATAATGAAATGAGACAAATTAACAATAACCAGAAAGAGTATTAATTGAGTACATTCATCAAGGAAAAGTATTAAATGTGTGAGCTGGAAGAGATGTGGGCTTCTGTACCTAAAACATTAGAATAAAGCTTTCTGTATGTAGGTATCTATGACCGAGTGCTTTCAGATCCAGGTGTGTTTGACATTTAGACTAAAGGATTTTAAGGTATTAAGCTTTTAATCCTAGGTTTGTGCTGCGCTTTCAGTTACCTTTGTGCGTAGTGAATTGCAGGATCAAGCTTTGCTTTAGAGACTGAAATTCATAGTAGCAGATGCAGTTTGGTTAAATGGAGAGATGATGAATAATCAGAAATGTAACTGAAAGCATTATGGCAAAAGTATGTTAGGATAACTTATAAATAACCAATAAGAAATATTAATGGGAAGTGAAAGAAATCAATGTTGGAAAGTGGGAAAAGATGTAGACTTTTTAGCTTTTTGAAAATGTCTTTTCTTTGGCAGGATCAATGATCATGAAAACTGTGCATCACTGCTCATCGGAGCCATCGATGCCAGCATTGTCAATTGCAAAGATGACAAAGGAAGGTAATAGCTTCTTAAACAAATTCCATTTCATCTTCATTAATCCATCTAGTATTTTTCATAATTCTTTCTGAACCTCTAAGGAACTAATCCTTATCTGATATGGTTGAGCTAAGACTTGTCATGCTGACTCTTTCAGACAGCAGTTTAAACCGCAACAGAGTTAAATGGTGGCTCACTTGAAGCAAGAATACTATGAAGTATTCAATTTCATAGTACATATGAAAAGAAATGCAAAAGAAATAGTATTTTGTTTGTTAGAACAGCTATGACTATGGACTGTTTCCCTGAGCCAGTTCTCTTTGTTAAATATTGAAACAGGCTTATCTTTGCTAAATGGAGCGATACTATGTACGCATAGAAAAGTATTTCATTAAAAGCTTTAATGCCAGGTTAGCATTCTCAGGGCATACAACTCAAAACCTCTGTGCAGCAAAATAATACTGATACAGCAAGAGAGGTGCATTCAGCCAAATCCTTAATTTGTCACATTGATAATCTCCTCACTATGTGTGTATATATATATTTAATTAAAATTGCTGAAATTCTAAAAATTAATACTCATTGTTTCTATTAATTAAAACAAATTCAAGACTTTCAGCAATGGCGATTACTTACTCTTATAAGGGTAAGACCACCTCACCCTTATTGATAAGCAAAACCTGAAGTAACACTATGAGCTGGGTTGTGTACCAACTGTCTTTCATCTCTATTATTCAAACCCAAAATGCCATAGGGAGGCAGCGAATGAAATCTAGTGTCTCGGTCTTGTGAAAACTGATAACCTTCAACGTTGATAGAATTCCTTCTGCCTTTTATAGTAATACTGTTACTGTAGCTTGTTGCTGCAGTATTTTTGACTATAACTTAAAATACTTTAGTTTTTTAAAATAATGGATCTGTTCTTTTCTGATAGTTCTTCCCATCTTAGGCTTGTAAAAAAAATATCAGATCAATAAGAATGAGAGATCGTACTGTTTTTCATATTACGCAGTATGCTCCATTAAAATAAATGTGCTGCTAATATGAGATTCGCCACAGTATCAAATCTCCACAGTATCATATCCACCTTATGCTTCCCTTTTTTAAAAGTTTATACTGCACCAGGACAGTGACTGTAAATGTTACTTGACTTACTTCAGATGCTGCTGCTATAACGTACCCCTGACGATAACTCAGAGTTTCACAGGAAAAAAAATAAATTAAAAACGGTTTGCACTTTCAGGTTCTTGGTAAGGTAAACAAACAGGAATATTGTCATTCTTTAGCCTAAACAGCTGTGGTCGTGTCACTTCCCCCACAGAACGCCCCTTCACGCAGCAGCCTTCGCGGATCACGTGGAGTGCCTCCAGCTCCTCCTGAGTCACAGCGCACAAGTGAATGCTGCGGATCACGCAGGGAAAACACCTCTCATGATGGCAGCTCAAAACGGTCACGTAGGTGCTGTAGGTAAGTACATCCTTGCCTCTGTTCGTCTTGAAGGACGAGTGCTACTGCAGTTACTATCACAGATAGGTAGTAATTTTTTTTCCTGTGAAAACTAAGGAAGAAAAATAAATTGTGTGGCTGTCTGTATGAAGCTACATTTACATCTGTAAAAAAAATTCTTATTCTTCTCAGTCATTGTTTCTCAGCAGTCTTGGTGAACATTTGCTATAACAAACTTGAGTCTTATACCCTCCTAAGAGCACACTGCAAAGAGCATGGGGGGAGTAGTAATTCTATTCTCCTGTTTACTTCCTTGATTTTAGAGAGAAGTAAAACTGCCCATGTGAAAAAGATTATGTAACCTTTTTTTGTGCTCATTGTAGGAAGTCCTATTCTTAAAATGGCAGCTATCAGCAGCTGCTTTTCCAGGCTAGACTATATACGATAGACATACAGATTAGGGCCATATTGGCTTAACAGAATTCCCTTTTCTCTAGCTTCAACAGGACAGATGGCACCCTAAATTCTTTATATCCACTTAGTCCTCTCAAAGAAGGAGCCACAGTTGTTCTCAGGAGAAGGTGATTCAGGCAGAACTTGCTGATCTGCAAATGGGGATGTTTATAAATAAATTAAGATTAATATATGTTTGACAGTTTGGGGCACAGGGAATGAGCTGTTAGCTCTGCCTTTGCTTGCTTATTAACTGCACAAGATTAGTCTGTTCTCATTCTTTGCACTTCATGGAGCTTACATCACATAGAGGCTTAATTGATTAACATGTATGCACACATATATTGAAATAGTAAATTTCTTCCTCTGTTTTTACATGTTCGTCTGCACATTGGGTTTGTTCGTTGATTTCTATTCTATACCTCAGACTTTTTGGTGAACATTGCCAAGGCTGACCTGACATTAAAAGATAAGGAGCTGAATACGTCTTTGCACTTAGCTAGCAGTAAAGTAAGTTGAAGACCTCTGTATGCTTGTATTGTCTTTACAGTCTGTGTGTATGTATGTGTGTGTTTATGCTCCTAAAAATTTTTCTGCAATGGAAACGTGATGGACAAACTTGTGGTGAGGAAAGGAGCATTGTTCCAAGCTTTTTTTCAAGTCTGTTTCAAGGTTTAGTAAATTGAGAAAATGGATGCCTCTTACGACAGCTGAAACATAAGGAAGGGAAACTGAGAGACATAATGGAAAATCCTTTGAAATTTTACCAAATAATCTCACTGTAAAATAGCTTAACATAGGTTCAGTAGCAAAGGAAAAAAAAGGGTATTTATTCTTCTTTCTTATTCTCCCAATTTCTGTGGAAGGAATGGAAAGAACCTAAAATTTTCCTTTATGCTCTGTAGCAGTAAAACCAGAGGCATTGATTAGATTGGTGGTGGTGTCTTTCCCCACCCCTTCTTCCTCTTAATTCCAATTGCTAACTGCTGTTTCTGCAAGAAAAAATGCCCATGGGATTCCCTCTCCTGGACCTTTTCTTTTGCTCCTATCCACTGGATTCCAGTGTGATAGTATTACTACAGTTTCTGCAGACACATGAGCCTTGCTGCATTCTCAAGGTCCTTCAGGCATCTGCTCACCTGCCAGGGCTGTAGGCTTGCTGTGCTGAAACAGTATCAGAAATAAGGTCCTGACACTGAAGGGATTTTGTAGTAGCTTATTAATAATACAGAAAGGCATTTAAAGACCCAGAAAGTATAGTGTTAGTTTTTGAGATTAAACTGTCTCTTTCTGTGTTACTGTGTGGCTCTAATAAATAATCCATTGAATGCTCTCTCAAGAGAAATAGCAGTCTTCTCTGAAAGCTGAGGAGGTGAATTCATATATAATGAATGGAGGGTTGAAAGACAGGTGAATGTCATAAGTTTCTAAATGTGCTAAAGCATCCTAGCAGTGGCGGTTTGTAAATGATATTTTAAGGCTCCTATAGGTCACCTACTATGCATCCTTATAAGCTGAGTAGTGTATTTTGTATTTCAAATTGAGTTATTAAATTTCACTTTTATATGTAACATTTGTTTTGCTTCAATTTCAAACTCCTCAGCAAATTAACACTTTGGTTTTTTTCACAACTACAGGGTCATGAAAAATGTGCCTTGTTAATACTTGACAGGATACAAGAACAGAGCCTTATTAATGCAAAAAATAATGCATTGCAGACGTAAGTATAGCCTGATTCTTTCAAGTCCAGTTGACTTACCAGAAGATTCTGATTTAGCATTTCAAATTCACGTCTCAGATTTTTTTCATAGAACAAAAAAGTTAATTTCTGATTTTTTTTGAACGCTTGCCCATCAAAAGATTTGTATTGCATTTTCCTTTGGTACCAATTCTATAAATGGATGAAATTAAGATGGAAAAATTATATGAGATCATTTATTTGAAGAATATATCAAAATGTCTATTAATCATGTGAATGTGTAAGTATAGATTTGGCATTTCCTAGCTTTTTGAGTTTCACCTTAAATCTAAATAATTTATTTAGACTTAAGGTGGTACATTTAATTTTCAGAGGTTTTTTTAGGTGATATTTTATGAGCAACTCCTGCCCATACCATACTTTATCAGCAGAGTTAGAACCACTGATATTCTTACTCCAGCTGCAATTGTTTGACTGGTATGGGGGAATGCCACAGGAGAAGATTCAACCACAAGTTCAGGTGGCAGATCATCTAGTGCTTGCAGAAGAATTCATTCCATCTCAGCCTTTTTTCCCCCTTCCAATATGAAATTGTTTTTCCTGTCCCACTAGTTGTCCCCAAACAGAAGCACGAGGTGTTGGCGCAGGAAGGGAGCAAATCAGTGGTTATTTTTAATTTCCAGCTGCTCTGCAGTAAGAGAGATTAGTAATCGAGTATTCAAAGATAAAAAGGCAATACAATAATTTTGAACAGTCTGTAGTAACCAGAATGAAGGATGGAACAAAGGCATTTCTTCAGTCTTAGATTCATTTTCCTTTTAAATGTCAATTGTGTGCTGCAAACGGTGGAAAAACAGGAGCTTTGTAAAGAAAGCCTTTAGACTAGAAAGTATTAAGCAGTCTTTCTGTATGTCTTACACATATGTTTTATAGCTGTGGAACATGAGGATTATTTTTAAAGGGTGTAATATAATTTAATGTCTACCATATGATTGTAATGACCCAAAAAAAGGAAAACATTCTCTTTCTGATGCTGGGTATGCTTTAAGCATTACCTGACTTCTTTTAGAAAGTCTATTTTAAGCTGAACTTGAATTTAGTTGTTTTATTTTTGTAGGCCTCTCCATATTGCTGCACGAAACGGTTTAAAGATGGTGGTTGAAGAATTGCTAGCAAAAGGGGCTTGTGTCTTAGCAGTAGATGAAAATGGTAAGTAAATAATACACTTTGACAATCTTCACTAGGATCCCACAGGTAACTTTACAACAGACCAAAGCAATAGACTTAAAAGGTGATGATAGACATTATTGATGCTTTTATCCTTCCAAGAACAGACAATGAGCTGTGTGAGTACCTATAAAAAAACCCCCACAACTGTTTATCTTTCTTTAATATAAAAATGTATTCTAAACATCACAGTGGTCCCTTTTACTGTTCATTTTGCATGTACTGTCAACAGCTAGTCTTTTTTAATGCTTGAGTGCAGTGGTAACTTGAATTTCCTAAACATGCAAGTGGCACCGGATAATTCTGACACCTTGCAGAAGAATTAAGGATTATGCATTCAATCAGCGCATGTTTTAATGGGTAGGAAGAAAACCATCAACATATGTTTGATTGTGTCCTAGTTCATTCTGAGATCAAAGCTTGTGTTTACCAATTGTCTGACCTAATCCAAGATGCAAGTAAATTACTGTTGCCTCATAAAATACATGATTAGTTAATAAATCTGATAATTTTGTTTCAGATCTCAATGAAGTCCTTCCCTAAACATTATAAAGTCCATAGAGGGTTGTGCTTCTATAATTAATGTTTTCAAAAATGGTTTCCTGAAATAAGCTGGTCTTTCTTACAATACTGACTTCATGGCATTAACGTAACAATTCAGTACCTCCATCTTCCCATATCTGTAAAGTAACAATAATAATACTCACCCATCATTGCAAGACATTTGAGATCTATGGATGAAAAGAACTGAGTGGTGAGTATTTGCTATTAACCAAATGCTACGTAGATATACTTGCATGAATGAGTTCCACTGAAGTCATCTGGCCCTAACCTCATTTTAAAGATAGGGGACATAAAAATGAACCAGACTAGCTTCTAATCACAGTTTTTATAATTAAAATTGTACGTACAGATCCAGCTGATTTGCATGTATGTAACAAGTGAAAATTAAGTTTAAATTTGATGCACATTTAATTTTTCTAGGAATAACTGCATATGCAGTTTAAAGGAGAGAAATCTAAGTGCAATCTTAGTATAAATACAACTCTAAAGCATATGCACGCTTGAAGCTCAGTAGAAGAGGAAATTCCATTTAGGGTATGCATTTACTGCAGTCAGTGGTTAAATCTGGGAAGTTTGCTAAAAACTGTACTCAGGTTTGTCCACCAAACTCCTCTACACTGCAGGCGTTCTCGGCTTACTTGAGGCAGTAGGATGTCAGTAGTGGTCATTGCCTCAGATTACTGCTGCTGTAGCACTTAAGAATTTAGCCATCTTCAAAAGAATTTGTTTGCTGTTAGTATAAAGGAGGATTTGTTGTAAAGTGCTGGAGTACTACACAGCAGTCTGCAAAATGTATATATACCAAGTGTAATCAGCGTACTGGTTTACAAGATTTGTATACCTGAAGAGCTTTAGGGGCACCGCTTGGGCAGGAGCCACATTAAACTGCAGTGAAGACAAACTTTTAATAGCTCACCAGTTCTTCGTTTTACTGACATCTGTACAATATTAACTTTGTATTTAAAGTGTATGCCATGCTTTCCGAATACAGTCATTATTCTTCTAACATAATGTAAATTTGGGTAACTAAACATCCTCGTAGTCATACCTGCTATACACGTACCACGTGCACTGGTCTAATTCTTTTCTCTCATAATTTAGTTCCTAAATAAATTGCTTTCTGAGTTGAGTAGATACTCAACTGATCAGTCTCTAAAATCGTTTGCTTATTACTTCAGAATGTTTTTAAACTAATATCTTTTATGTTCTAATGAAAGTCATTGTTCTCAGAATGAGATTTCTTTGTACGCAGAGAAACTGAAGCCAGTTTCTGTCCCCGTTGCTGCACTCCCCATGTTCTGTATTCATCATACTGTCTGTGCTGTAGAACTGTGTTTAGCCAGTGCTTTTATTTATATTGTGAAGCCTGTTTGCTGCCTGATCTAAAAAAAAAAAAAAATAGTGCTTGTTGTGGTCACAGTGATTTAAATGCTCCATAAAGAGTGTATTTTCCCAGCATGTCTGATTTAAAATGAGTAACATAACCCTGTTGCCTGCATGATCGTAACTGAACATACATCTCCTGCTTACGACGTCATCTAGAGATGTATATGAGGAATGCTCGGTGCCATTCTCAGTACCCTTAGTACTAACCATTGCCTTGTCTGCATTTGTGCCCAGGTCATACGCCAGCCCTGGCTTGCGCTCCTAACAAAGACGTGGCTGACTGCCTGGCACTCATTTTGGCTACCATGATGCCTTTTTCTCCTTCCAGTTCAATGACGGCTTTCAACTTCGTTTGTTATAAAAAAGACAATTTGGGCAGGACACATCTCTGCGATGGCTCCAGTATGGGTAGCATTATCCCTTACAATAAGCCCTTGAGTAATAACATAGGAACTGAGGATGGGTACAACGAAAATGATTCGGATTCTGAAACATTTTGACTTTTTGGTATTCAAACCCTTTTTTCATAATTATTTCATTTCAGCTCTATTTTTGTCTTTTTAAACAGCTTAAATCCCATGGCTATGTTCTTAACTATTATTCTTGACCAGTAGGTATTGAAAGATTTGTAGTGTTAATGAAAATCAAGCCTTTAAATAACAAAGTTAGAGGGATTTACTGGAACACGTTCCCATTAATGTTCTGCAGCTTTTCAGCTTCCTCATGTTTTCTTTAGGCCCTAAGTGCCCCTGTGGAAAGTCTCTACCTCTTATTTTAAGTAGAAGAAGAGAAAATGCCTTTTTTCTTTTTGACAGCACAAATAAACAGGGAACTGTTTGTAAAACATTCTTACATGTTTTAGCTGTACCTTTAGTACATGAACATATTTCCAGTGTAGCCTTCATAGATTCAAGCATCACCCCTTTCCTCTCTTTGTCTGTTTCCTGCTTCCAGGGGCTCTGTTAATTAGATAATTTTTTTTTACACAAACCAAAGGTAAAGTTGTAAATCTTAAAACTGCCTGTATAACTTTTTTACAGGAAACGAAACTTTTACATTGTGCATGTATTAAGCACTTAAACTACAGAAGGCACTTTTTACAGTTCTTAGTTGCAGCACACAATTAGAAAATTATAAACTCTTAAGGCCAAATGCTACTTGTCTCACCATATTTTCCCACAGACGTTAGTGGAACCACTTGAGTAAAATTAAAATGTACTTGGCCCGTATTTTGTTTTTCAATTCAGCACAAACACGTACAGTTTATTTGCACTACAGAATTAGGGTCATTAGACGTTTCTGTCACCTGAGCCATTAACCATGAATCTAGTATCAGGAAAAAAAAAAAAAAAAGAAAAAAAAAATCAGGTGTAGACAGAGTAAAAGTTTATAATGACTTGCCAACTCAAATGGATTTTTTTTCTTTCCTATGCTTAGATAACTTATTTTTACTGTGAACAGTATCAAATTCTAAAATACTTTTGCCAGTGTTTGGATTAACAGAGCAAAAGTAAAGCAATGAAAGCATGACACCAAAAGTTGAAATACCAAACATCAGAAAACATAGCAGTGTACCGTGCAGGGGAGTGGAGATACATGCTAAAAAAGCCTATTGTCACCAGCTTTTAAAGCAATGTCAACTTTGTGAATATGTTTACTCCTTCTGCCAAAGTTTCTAGGTCAAATGGACCACGACCCTCCTCTGCAACAGATGTACAAAAGGAAGAATGAGACTTTGTAAACAAAAACAAAAAAGCCCTAAACAAAAAGCTGTCATGAACTAACCAGCTGTACGAAGAGGACCAAAATGCTTCAGTAATTAAATGGAAGACTTTGCTACTTTTATTTTTTTCTTAAAATGTGAGTGACATAATGAAGTAGTTTTTCTAAACCATAAAAATATAAACTTTTGAGGTAATGAGTAGTCTTGAATGAATTTTACATTTTATGACGCAGGTTTCAAGTTGACATTTGTAACTGATGATGTGTTGACCACAGGTTGTTTTTTTCCAGACTAAAGACTATGTTCATATACTTTTAATGTAAATGTGTTTATATTTATTTGAAACGAAACAAATGCCCAGGAAAAATAACTATGGCTTGTCCTCCTAGTTAGTACTTGTGCGTACCTTTTAGCAAGATGCAAAATGAAATGTGAATCTAGGCAAGACTGATGGCTCGAGTAGAAAAAGGAAGGGCTGATGCACTTCGGGAGAGCGCTCGTCTCCTTGTATGGAATGCAAAGATAAAGCCCAGAGGCTATCTTGCTAAAAAGCAGAGAGCAAAACACCTTCCACCATTTAAGGGCATAAGAAAGGGATTCAACCCCTTGCTAGCCAAGTGAGAGAACACCGTACAGCTACCGTAAAGAGGGGAATAGGTAACACAGCATGGAGTCAATGTGTTAAAGTTCCCATGATTCGCACTCAGGCTGCCTGCAGGCCCACGGCTGTGCTGGGAGGCTGAGATGAGCTTCCTCAGCACACGCTTTCGGTGGGGTAAGTGAAAAGTAAGGATTTTTATTTTAATTGCAGTTTTTAGCTGTGTTCCACTCAATTATTAAAAATCTATTGGCAGATTCCAGTTCTTTAATTATGAAAAGTATTTAGATATTAAGTTTATTTTGCCTTGCTAAAATTTAATATTGTTTCCTTGATCATTAACAAATTTCCAAAGTTTACAACAAGAAGTCACAAGGGACAGTGTCTCTAAAGGTGAACATTTCTTTTCCCTCAACTCTATATTTTCTGCAATAGAATGACAGAGCACCTGCAACCCTGGTTTTCTCCTCAGAAATAGCACAGAATAACATTTTTATAATTTATTTTTCTCCATGTTTTTGCTTTTAAGAATTGTAATAACCACCTTACTTTAAGCACTGAAAATAAGAGGAGAGATCAGTTGTTAGTTTTCAGTGGTGTCTGTTCAGAAATGAATAGAAATCCCAAATTCAGCTTTTTTAATGTGGAATAATGGCATTGAAAGCAAAGATACAAATGGGAAACGGCTGCCACCTGTCTAACAGCAGGGTCAGCCTTTTAATCTTAGTTTAACCAGAGATATAAGTAGGCTCCTTGGCAGGATTATTTATAACTCTCACCCTGAAATACAGAAAGTTACGCCATCCTACATGAAGTTGCTTCATTAGGAGAAAACCAGTCCTCTTTACAAAGAGGATGTTGTATTATTTTAAGCAGTCATTTAAAAAATTTCAGTATTTTTACTTGCTAACCATATGGAGTTACTGAAAATATTTCTGTGTATTTGCAATTACCTCGTAGCTCTGGTACTTGCGTAGTGCAACAACTGCGGCCTCTTAATGATGTGTGCAAGGTTATAGAAGCATAGGTGATTACTGAATTACTTTGATCCTTCTAGGAACCAAATCTAAACTTTACTGATGAGATTTTCTGTAAACTAACAATGATGTAAGTACGCAAGATTGCAAAAATCATAGAAACATATGATTTGTTAGCATCTTAAGGGCATTGGGAAAGTCATGTTTCGAGTATGGTGTCTTTAGGAGGAAAACTGTCATGAGTAAGACACTTGGAAGTACTCGGTATTGGCCTATCCCACATCTCACGTGAGTTACCAGAATCCCTTTTTTTTTATGCTAGTACATTGATCTGTAATATAATTTATCACATGTAGAAATAAATGTGTAATTTAGGGCAGATATTTAAGCATGGGAATAATTTTACTCTTGTGAATAATCACCTTGCCTTTCTGTGGACTTTTTACAAGAGTAGAGTTAATCACACATAATTGTTGCACTTAACCCTGGATCCTGCAACTTATAGTAGGTGGGTGACTTCTGTGTCTGCACCCAGCACAGGGTGTTCAGGGAGGGGCAGCCCTCTGCCCAGCTGTGCGCACAGGATGGTTTCATCCTGTATCGCAACCACAGCTCCAGGTGGAATCCATGGCAGGACGGGGTCCCAAGTCTCTCTCGTAAATACTGAGTTACAACCTCCGGACTGCCTGAAATTGCTGTGAAATAGCTCAGGGGATTTCTGTTCATCGCTACTAAAGGGCATCTTAATGTGTTTGGTACTTTTATGCAGTAAACAACTGCCAGATTATTGAATTAGAACAAACACATGAAATTAATTGTTTATCCATTGTACTGTTGAGAAACTTGGTTATGTATCATGAGGATGATTTAAAAAAATTTTGTGATTTTTATTCTTAGACATGTAAGAAATCTTAGAGTGCCTTTTTATATTTGTGTATTATGGAAATGTTTTGTGAAACTTGTCCTTTTTTTTTTTTAATTTGAGTGTTATAAAAGCAATATATTACCAGTAAATTTTCATTTCAGACCTTCTTTGAATGTATAAAGTGTTTCTTCTTTTCATATGTTCTACCTGCATTGAAATGAAAATTAATATGCTAAATTTCTATAGGAATAATGTATAATTTTTGCAGTGCTCAAAATGCTTTCTTATTACACAAAAAGCAAACCTTAGGTCAGTGTTATAGGAAAGGGCGTTTTAAACTAGTGACAATCTGAGTGTGTGTACAAAATGTAATTTTATGCGTTTCTTATGCAGTGATCTACATATTAAAGCCAATATCTTATGTTTTGTAGGTTTTGTCTTATATTTTATGCTTTAGCATGTGCAATATATCTTTACAAACCATGGTGATACGAATCTGGTGCCAGTGTTATATTTTGCATAACATTTGTAATAAACAATATAAAATATTGTTTGATGGTTTCAGTGGGGTTTTGTCAGTATTGTTTGCTTTTGTAAATTAAAGTTTAAGGACTTGGGTAAATGTCACGTACGAAATGAGGAAAAAGACTTACTTCAGTGAATGACTTGGAATTCAAACCGCATCTTCTCAAGCACAGTTTAGTAACTTTTTCAACTACTGAATGCTGTATTAATGTAATGAAGAACCCTAACTGTAAACTACTATTGCAATGCATTCAGATGGTTATTTTTACAAATAAAAATGGTACAAATACTGTTGGAAAACTGAGTAAATGTTGTTTCTATTAAAGGAGGGGGAAAGGCTTAATTATTTAGCAGTGAAGATGATGAAAATGCAACAATATCTATTTCCACTTTGTGCCTCCCTCACCTGTAACTGTCTTAAGTCAGTTGATGTTAGTATTGCTTCCTCTGTAGATTGAAAACAAAAAACCCAAAGAAGAGAATAAAGTTTTTTGTCAGGTATTTACTGTTAAGTTTTCACTGATGAGCAACACCAGCAATCGTGGGTGTGCCATGCATCAGGGTCGGGTAGCTGTTCCACAGCGACTAAAAGCCAGTTAAGATGAGCGCCTGCAGGTTTTAAGTTGTTAAAAGTGCTCAGTTAAAGCAAGCAAACACAACCCACCACCCCCCAAAAAAAAAACCCTAAAAGAACACCCTACCCAAAACGGCCACCAACGCCTTTTACGTGTTGAGTGCTTGAAGCTTGATGGGTGTGGTATCTAAACTGCTAGCAGGCCGGGAACCGTAACGGCACCTGAGAGGTGGGGGGTGCAGCTCTCTTTTCGGCAAGGGGAAGCGGCCCGAGGTCCGCCCCCCGGCCGGCCGGCCGCCCCCGCTGGGAGCGGGCCGGGCCGCCGGGCCAGCGCCGCCGCCCTTGCCGGCGCGGGGGGCAGGGGGTCAGTCTGCGCCCCGGAAACCATCTGAGGGCATTTCGGACTCCGTAAAGGCCGCCGCCTCCCCCGGCACCCCCTGAGGCTCGGTTGCTGCTGAGGGCGGCGGCGAGGGGAAGGGCTCGCCTCACGGGCCTCAGTGTGGGGCCGCGCCCCCTCAGCAGCAAGCAGCCGCCCCGCGGGCCAGACGCGGATAAGCAGGCACACCGTAGTGGGATCACTTGACCTTCCTATCATGGCGGACCTGCCTTTCCTCAGCAACCTGCCGGCTGCGAGAAGCCCGTAGGTACTTTTCTGACCTCCCCATAATGGCTCCCATGCCCGCGACATGGCGGACAGCCTCTCCTCAGCCTGTGGGAGCGACGCCCAGACAAGCGCCGGACCTTCCCAAGATGGCGGCCGCCCTCCCGCTCCCGGCGGCGGCTGGCTTGTGGCGCCAGCCCGCCCTCCCGCCCCGCCTCCCGGGCGGTGGCGCTGCCTGCCGCGCCGTGCAGCGCTTGTGCGCGCGGAGAGCCCGCGGGGGGACGAGCGCTCCGCGGCGTGGCGGGGCGCGATGGGGCAGGCGGGCCGCCGGCTGCCCGCCGTGGCGGCACTCTTCTACGGGGCGCTGGCGGCGCTGGTGCTGCTCGGGGTGCGGGACGTGCTGTTCCTCTACGAGGAGAACCGGTGCAGCATGACCTACATGTACGAGTACCCCGAGTACCTGGTGAGTGCGGCGGCGAGAGGCGCCGAGGGAGCGGGCGGCGGCGTAACAGGTTGGGGCGTCGCCGCGGCCGGGAGTCGCCTGTCTGAGGCACAGCCCTCCTGTGGCTTCCCTCCTCTTCCCCGCTGCGGGGAAAGGAAAACGGCCCCGAACGCGCTCGGCCGCGGGAGAATCGCCGCACAGGCGACTCCCGACTGCTCCCGTAACTTTCGGGTTAGCGAACTTGCCGCTTCCTGAGGCGGCCTCTGCAGAACGGCGAGCTACGCGTGGGGCAAAACCAGCTTTGGCTTATTTGGGAGGTCGGTGTATTGGGCGAAGCGCGCTGCTTTGGCCGCATCATGGTACACCTTGGATAGCTACAGAAGGGAAAAGCTGGCTACCTGTAAAGTAACGAGGTGTTTTGTACTGCACAAAAGAAAATGAATAGGAAAGCTTCCGATTTTCTGACCCGTAAAGGCCTCTAGTTGCCAGTAGTCCTGGTAAAACCGATCAAAAGTGCATCCAACGTTTTGCAAGGGAAGAGGCTGGTCCAGGCCCTCTGACAGCACTTTCAGAATTATTAGTGCCCAGGAGGTTAAGTCTTGTACTTCTTGATACCTTTTGTGGCTTTATAGAGTGTGAAGCAACACTTGTGTCAGAAATGTGAATAACTGAGATTCAAATACAAGTGTTTTTCTCAAGCCAGTGAGCACTTTGTAGATGGCACGGTCCCACAATGTATGGGAGAACTTGTAAACCTGCCTGAAGTCCCTCTCGCTTTGCTAACAAAGCCTTTTAGAAGCCTCTTTGAAAACCTTGGATGAGTTTGAGAGAGAGGACTGCTGATGGAACTGCTGTTTTCTAGACATGGTATTATGGCTTAATAGTGGGAGGACGTAAATACGTGAGTATGTGTACGTTCACTGCTAATACTGCCCGCAGTTGTTAGAAAACGATAGTAGCTCTTACTACCGGATTTTCTGTTCTATTAAAAGCATCCCAAAGCATAATTCGTTGGCTCCTAAATGTTCATTGAGCATTATCTAGGATATAATATTCACTGGAAAAAAGACAAAGTATTCTGAATGCTCTTCTGTTCTGCAGTAGGTTGCAAGCTGGCTTGCATAGTAAAGACAATCTTAAAGCAAAACCTTAGTACCTAAATTGGTAATGAAGCAGCAAGTTAATTTTTTGATCTATTGACCTTTATTTGCTGACCTTGACATAGTCATGTTAGCCTGCAAACGAGAACCTTGGTATAGCTACAAGCGTTGTTTTGTCAGTGCTGTAGGAAGAATTGTTTAAGCAGCTATAAATACTTAAATACTATGTGGTAAGTTTTCAGATCTCCTAGCAGCCAAAACCTACTTCAGCTTCAATCTGAAGCCAACCAACAGAAAGTTACTAGCAAAATCTGTGTGACGTTATTGGCAGTTGCCTGCAATTCTCATCTGCCACCACCCATCTTTTGTATTTACTCATTGTGTCAGGGCTTAAATTCTATGCATCTTCAGGCAAGCGTTGTGCTGCTGAGAGATGCAAGGCTTAAGGGTCGGCAGTAGTTCCATGCAGGAGATGCAAGTCGCAGCTGGCTGTATTGCCTCTCAGAATTTCTATTCCCTGAATAATCATTATACTATGTGGAAAACAGTACTTTGGCGGGGGGATAAATTATGAATTTGGCTGGGTTTGCTAAGGCATTATACTTTTCAAGTACCTTGTTATTGTTGGAGGGGTTCTTTCTTTAATTTTTAGTGTCTTTGCAATGTTAGCATTCCTAGCACAAGGTAGGAATTTCAGGTGAAAGATACCTGGCCTCCCTTTGTGACTGGGTATCACATTACAAAATGAGTAACTATTTGAGCAATTAAACATAAGAAGTTTCGTTTCTCTCGTGTCTAACAGTGTGGGTTAGCTCACAGACAAGCTAATACTGAGTAATAGAATTGGTTTGGATTTTTTTTCTTTTTTGCACTTAACCATCTTTTTTTGCATGAATTGTAGAATTTAACCTACCCTTGTGATGTTCAGCTAAACTTGGTAACAGACTCAGAAGTTAGTCAAGAGGACTTTTTCACATAAGTCTAATTTCTTTGGGAACTAGGGTGAAAAATTAAGCCTACACTGACATTGTAAAAAGTTACTGTAGCTCATTACAACCAATTATATAATCAATGTCTTGGGAATTCAGAATTTAAAACCACTGTTGCCGAACATGAAGGTCAGATTTCCTTTGGAGTAATGCATTGCCATTTTGTTAAAATATTTGAGCACTGTGATTTACTGAAAAAAACCCCAATGATTTGGTAGTACAATTCTCATGGATAGTCTAGTTTTTTGCTTTCGACGTTCACTCAAAGGAGGGCAGATCATTAGTTTTATGTTCTGTAGAAGTTTTTGAAAAGACAATGAACCAGGAAAATACTGTGGAAGAACAGTTGATTTCATCTGTCAGGAAATCACATAAACATATCCAGATGGCACTCTTATTTTAGTAATGAAAACTGATTAAGCTTTTTTTCACAGATTTTTGAAAGCCTTTGAAAAAGGAGCAGTGGAAAGGAATGAGAAAGGGACAGTGAGGTCAGGGAAGTTGGAAAGGTGAGATGATGGAGAGAACACTGAAAGGATGATCTGAAGACATAAGCCCTGAGCAAAGGTTAATCTTTTTTTGTTCACAGTGAAGGAATTAAACACTCTCTCTAATCTGTGTATTTTGTTTTTAAATAAATAAATAAATATCTTACAAACATCATAAGAAAAGGTTGCAAATAACCAATGTGGCAAACAATTTGAAGGCTAAGGAAGAAAGAAAATAGTCTTTAGCTGAGGAGAGACGGAGAAGAGCAGGGGAAGTGAAAAAGTGTTTATGGGCAGGGAATTGGAGCTAAATAGCCTTTACTATAGATGCAGTTGAGAGAAACAACTGAAAGTATCTGAAGTACAGAGGTCTTATTTTGAGAAAGCAATTAAGAGAGACTTTAGAGAAGATTTCTGATGCAAAACTGAGTTTAGTTTTGACCTTATTGTGTGAAATAAAGTGTTTCCTTAAAATATAGATTACACTTTAAGAAATTTAGTTTTTAATTATTTTACTTGTCTCTGAATTGTCATAACATAAGTAATCAAATGCTAGAACAAGTGTATTCACATTCATAGAAATTATAAAAATCTGTGTCTTAGAAACTCAAAATCATAAACCAGCCAACCTCCACACAGGAGTTAATTAAATGTTTTCTTGCTTACTACTTATTTGGTTTAAAGCAGTGTCATATAGCTCTAAGAGTCATAACTTAACTGATCTAACACTTGATCATCACTGAGCCCTCAGGTTCAAAGGTACTTCGTTCTCTTCTCTTTGGGAATTCGTAATCTTGTGAATAAGTTACGTGATAGATTAGGTGCTTAGTTGTTTGCTGCTTTAATACAAGACATATGGCCTTTTTTAAGATGAGAATTGACTGTGTAAATTGGATCCCAAGTTGCTACAAAACAGGGTTATTTCTCACTAGGTCACATAACTGACTCTGAAAACAGCAACAAAAAAAAGCCCCTAAAGTGTCATGGATTTATTTTTTTATGATGAGCCATATTAAGGGGGTTACTACTATTGTTTAAATTCCCATTGCAGGTTACGCCCCTGCACAAGTCGCCTAGCGAATTGATACTGCATCTGTAATTTACCCTGACATAATAGTTGTCATCTGACAGTCCCCTACATAACCCTGTTCTTGAGACTGAGCTTTGGTATCAGGAGCAGTAGCATATCCTTGTTCTGAGTTATGTGGTATTGGAAAGAATTCCAGAACCGTTCAGGTGCTGTAGGAATAATTAGGATCACTTATGTGCCCCAGTTTCTGCTCTGAAGTTCTGGTGTATGGATGTGCTACTTTAAAAGATACATATTGCGTTCATTTGCTGCTTGTTTCACAGCCAGTTAAAGTTAATAGCTGTTTCAGGTACTTAACTGCAGCCACTCATTATGCACAGTAATACCTACTTAAACAAAATAATTGATACTTTAGTTCTAATTATTTTTTTAAAGCAAAACCCAGTTTTTAATTTTGTATTCTTTAGACTGTAATTTAAAAGAATACATAAAACATAAGCCAGATCATTTATTACTGGATAGGTACTGTATTTTCTTGTTTGCAACAATATAGACAAAGTAATTGGTTTCTTTTTAACTTTTGCAACAGAAAATAAAACTACCGAAGAAAACAGCCAAACGATACCCAGCATATGAGCTCTATCTCTATGGGGAAGGGAACTACGCTGAAGAAAACAAAAATCTCCTATTGACAGGAATTCCAGTCCTCTTTCTTCCTGGGAATGCTGGCAGTTACAAACAAGGTAAGCATTTATCTAAGTTATAGGTATGTTACAAAGAGATCTCATATTTATGTATTACTTGATGGCAAGAAGTTTTCTATTTGAAATAATGTCAACAAAAGTCATAATCATTGATCGTATTATGGTGTAGATAGCCTTGTTAGTCCATGGTTAATTTCAAGCAGTCAAGAGACTTCATTTTTGTTTTAAATCAGTTGAACAGTTGAGCTATAATATTTTTCTGGAGTAAAATTGTAACTTTTGAAAGCCAGAAACAGTACAGTTTACGTTGTACTATGGCAGCACTGCACCCTTGCGGTGTTTTTGATCACAAACCTCTAGTTGGTTTTGATTTGAATATTGTTTAGTGCAGTTATGTCAAATAAAACAAAACCTGAATTTGATGAGAAGAAACTGAACAAGCTACCACCTGCTATGTGAAGCAGTTACCTGCTATAGAAATAAGCATCACCTTGTGGCTTGCCCTGTAGCTTCGTTATTTCCTGCCTCTTTCTGTAGTGGTGTTTTTTCCTTAGCGTCATCTTCTCACTTTACACGTAGCCTGCTTTTGTTTTCCAGGTTATTCCCTCTTCCACTTCTAGGCTCCAAATGTAAAGAAGTAATAGTTCTAAAGTATTCTTCATTATAAATACCAAAGTTAGTGGTTTGATGAACATGAAGTATTGTGTCTGTGTTTATTCAAGTATTTCCTGGTATTTCCTCCAGGATGGGTTTGTCAGGCTGTGGGGTTTTTTTTGTTCTCCAAAATGTGTTTTGAAACAGTTAGTAGGACTCTTAGGATGTTAGCCCAATTGGTGTGTATGTATGGGGAAAACCACTACAGTCTAAACTCTGATGTCTGACTGTGATAATTTTTCTTTATATTTGCACGGAATTTGATGACTAAATTATCTGATCTCGGAGAACTTTTATGAAGTTATGTTCTTTGAGAGCATATCTGCTTAGCTTATAACAAAGTAAAATATTTTACTGACTCGTACTTTCAGAAAACCCATATAGACTTGCAGGCACAACAGTATCCAAAGATTACAGACATAATGATTCTGAGAGGTACCATATGGACTTTTGTAATTGTGCATAAAGTATTGCAAATCTTTGCATAAAGTATTGCAAATCTGAATTAATGCTGTCTCTGAAAACATGGCAGTACATCACTATGCAGGAGATAAAATGGTACTTTCAGAATATGTTAGGAATCAAAAGGAAGAAACACTTAAACTAGGTGAGTAGAAGTACTACATGCTGTGGATATAATGTGCCACTTAAGATGAGTAAATATTTAAATATTTATTCTTTGTTTTGAGAAATTGATTTAGGGAGACTGGCACTAAGCCATATGTTTGTTTTTCAAAATCTTCATTAAAATAAATTGTTCTGCCTTAATCAGTAGCTCAGAATAGTTTTTGTTTTACTATGGAATTTATGAAAATTCATATTTCATTCAGAATTCATTGTGGGATAACACATTTTAATTCTGAGAACTAGATGAGCAGAGAAGGTGGTGTTATTGTTATTTTCATACTTGTTTAAAATATATTCGTATTTGCTGGGCAATGAAGATAGAAGGTTGCTGCTGCCTTTGCTGGGTTTGTTATTTTGATGTCTTACGGGCACTTTTGAAACATGTTAATTCATCATCTTTCATGGGCACTAAAATGAGCCTTTTAAAATGTACAAAATTAAGACTTTGACTAAAAGATGATGGTCTGGTTTAATTGTTGGGAATGAACCTGAGATTGGGAGAATTGAGATCCTGAGTTCTGTTTAGAAGTTGACAGGAAGTTCTGCCACACACTTGCCTTGTGACCTTTGGCAATATTCTTGTTCCTTTTACCATGACTTCCAAGGTACAAAGTTGTGATAACATACTTGATCTTTTAAATACTTTTTAGGTCTTTTCAAATAATTTCAAAGGTGTTTTTATTGCATATTAATTTTAGATAGAATTGGTGAAAAGATTAACTGCAAATTAGATTTATAAATTTCATCATGCTGGGTGTTTGAACATAGAAAGTATTTCATAAATTTTATTTTCCAATTTAATGAACTTTGATTTGCTTAAATTTGTTTGATCTGTTCATTTCTATAGCAAGCTTTTACAAGAAGGATTCTGTAGGGTGCAGATCTCTGAAACTGTTGCACTCTAGGAGAATTTTGCTTTGTGCACTGGATTTGGGCAGACATTTCTGGTGATTGTTAGTTTATTTGCAAAAGTATATACTCACTTTTGGGCCTTTCTCTTATTTTCTTCTTTCCCTGTTGTGTTTTTGTACTTGCAGCCGTTACTGTTCCCATCCTGCCATGTCTCCATTGAGACTCAGGGACAATTCTGCATTCTGAAGGCTGTATTAAATAGCAGCCGGGGTTAGACAGAGAAGACACTGGTACTATGCTTATGGTCACAACAACCCCATGCAACGCTACAGGCTTGGGGAGGAGTGGCTGGAGAGCTGCCCGGAGGAAAAGGACCTGGGGGTGCTGGTTGACAGCCGGCTAAACATGAGCCGGCAGTGTGCCCAGGTGGCCAAGAAGGCCAACAGCGTCCTGGCCTGTATCAGAAACAGTGTGGCCAGCAGCAGTAGGGAAGTGATCTGCACTGGTGAGGCCGCACCTTGAATCCCGTGTTCAGTTTTGGGCCCCTCACTACAAGAAGGATGCTGAGGTGCTCGAGGGTGTCCAAAGAAGGGCAACAAAGCTGGTGAGGGGTCTGGAGCACAAGTCTGGTGAGGAGTGGCTGAGGGAACTGGGGTTGTTCAGTCTGGAGAAGAGGAGGCACCTGAGGAGAGACCTTATCGCTCTCTACAACTACCTGAAAGGGGGTTGTGGCGACGTGGGTAGTGGTCTCTTCTCCCAACTAACTAGTGATAGGACGAGAGGAAATGGCCTGAAGTTGCACCAGGGGAGGTTTAGATTGGATATTAGGAAAAATTTCTTTATGGAGAGAGTGGTCAGGCATTAGAGCAGGCTGCCCAGGGAGGTGGTGCAGTCACTATCACTGGAAGTGTTCAAAAAGCGTGTGGATGTGGCACTTTGGGACATGGTTTAGGGGGCATGGTGGTGCTGGATTAATGGTTGGACTTGATGATCTTAAAGATCCTTTCCAACCTTAATGATTCTGTGACAGGTCAGAAGCAAGACCTTGTAAATAGAATGTTTTCTCCCTGAATATTTTAGGTGGAAAAGTGTTCTTTGAGGTTTGGTTTTCCAATCTCCCATATGTACCTCAGTGGTATTTGGGAATGTTGTCCTGGAGTTGATGGTCTTCAGAGGAATTTTAGGGCTTTCTTAGCAGTAGCAATGCCTCTAGAGTTGAAGTCAAGGCTGCTCGTTTTGCTGCCTTGTCCTCGTGGTGGTAAAAAGGTGCAAATGAGATCAGAAAAGCAGCACTTAGGTGAAGGAACATAATCCTTGATCTTGTATAAAGTCAGCAGTAAGCTAGGTTGCATGGCTAACTGCCATAAGTATAGTATGGAGCTCTTGGTAACTCATTCCAAACTTTCTTTTCATCTCATCAGGTTTATGCTTTTCCACATTCTTCTGTAAGCTCTTGTTATGATATGTTTATTAGGTTTTTTAATCAGAGTAAGTCTTATAAAAATGTGAAATAATTATTTCTTGTCTTATTTTACAATTTGGTTCTGGCGGTGACTGGCTGATACTTTTGCTCTGATTATGTTTTCAAGTCTGTTTTTGTAAAACAGGTGTGATTACATATTAGAAAAGAGATTATTTGCTTTTGGATGTCTTTTTCAGCCTTTTTTTTACTTTTATAAATGACTTGAGATGAACAATGGATTTAAGATAACATTTGTTTCTTAATAGATTATATATTTATGTGTTTGCCTACTAATGATGGTGTTAAGCAGTGACTATTAGACCATTCTAATTGATGTGGTTTCTTTTCCTAGTACGTTCTCTTGGCTCCATTGCACTTAGAAAAGCAGAAGATGTTGACTTCAAGTATCATTTTAATTTCTTCACTGTCAACTTTAATGAGGAGTTGGTTGCATTGTATGGTGGTAGTCTGCAACGACAGACCAAGTTTGTGCATGAATGCATAAAAGTAATTCTTAAGTTGTACAGGGTAAGCATGCTGAATAATGTACTTGCATTTTGGAATGGAATGCTGGGCTGCCTTTTCTGCTGGAAAACTGATGAATATGGTGGAGACTTTATAACACGTGTAGGTAATTGAATGTGATAATAGTGCAATAGAGAAATGCTCCTCTTAATAGATTTTTTTTTTTTTAATGTTTGTGACAATCCCAGGCCCTTGGTGTTAGGTTCTGTGTTGTGTTTCTAAATAAATGCTTCCATGCACAATGTATGCTTTTTTTGTAGTAGAGATGTAAACTTTCCCTAGCTTATCAAAATATTAATATAGCATCACCTTACATGCAGTTTTCGCTAGGAAAGTTCTTTGATAGCCTGTATCCCTAAGAGTTTCAGAAATTAAAATAAACGGAAGTCTCTTATGCTTACACAGGCTATATAATATTTCCTTTTGAGCTGCAAACTTCACGTTAAGCATGTTTTTTGAGATGACAACTAAATGAATATAGATTTTGTAAAATTGTCAAGTTGATACTAGTTAATGTTATCCTTGAGATGACTTAAGTTAATTTTGGAGGAAAGAAATGTACAACTGATAACCATAGTTCAATGTCAAATCTACTTTTGATGTGTCTAAGTACTCTTTGCTCTTTGCTTAAGGGTCGAGAATTTGCACCGACCAGCGTTGCAATAGTAGGTCATTCCATGGGTGGTCTTGTTGCAAGAGCATTGCTTACTCTGAAGAATTTTAAGCCTGAACTTATAAACCTCCTTGTTACACAAGCCACACCTCATGTTGCACCTGTAATGCCTTTAGACAAATATCTTACAGGTAAGTATTGCAGGTTATCTAGTTCCGTTGTATTTCTTTATTGATCCTCTCAGTCATCGATAGGTGAGATTCTTGCAAATCAACAGCAAAAGGTTTGTTTACTGTAATTAATCTATTCCTTTGTTACTCAGGTGGTGGTGTGAGAGCATTAGGATACTGAAAGTAGGGTGTCATATAAAATGCATTATGTGGACTTAAGCTTCTGTGCAGGGCCTTGAGCTCCCAATAATTTCTAATTTTAGTAAGTTGCAGAGCATGTTACTAAATTTCTCATTTACTAGAGAGCTTGCATTTTTTCTTTTTTTTTTTTGTAAAACTTGACCTCTGTAATGGCTTTCTTTATCAAATGAATTGCCTAAATAGAGTTGCTAAATTAAATGTTTGTCATGCCCAAAGGTTGGGGGAGTGAGAATATTGAAAATAGGTATAATTACATATTTTATATATATTTACATAAAAGATTGTATTTTCTACTCACCTAAATAACTGTGGCATAAAAAATGAAGTATAATCCTTATGCATGTACGATACACTTCTTGAAAAGCTGGATTTGACTAAACTATACTGATGAAATATGTGATCAGTGAGAATTGTGCTGCTGCATGTAGATATTGAGGGAATTGGTGAAGGAAAGGGAGTAGACATTTATTTTCATTATTCACTATAGTACCTGAGAGGAATGGATTATCTTTTGCTGCTGAATTTGATTTATTGTGCTTGTATTAATTCTCCCTCCTACAACTGATTGCAATGCTGCTTCCATGCTGACTGTTTCTGGACTGTGGCTGTCCTTAAAATAAATGTGTGGTTTGCTACTTAAAACAATATACGTGCTCAGCTGATATAGAAAGTGTAAGTGTATCTGCCTTTCCCAACTGCTACCTCCTTGGGGTTAAAACAGTAATTTTCCTTCTGTATAAAACCCAAAACTGATAATTGGAGCTTGAATGCCTCTATGGGGGCTTACAGAAACTCTTAGTTAAATGTTTCTATAGCTTTTTTGTATACCAAATAAGACTTATTGGGAAATTGTGATTGATTTTAATATATTTTATAGATTTTTATACAGCTGTAAACAATCATTGGATTCTAAAGGCCCAAGATTTAAGAAATTTAACTACCCTTTCTGTGGCGGGAGGATTCAGAGATTACCAAGTTCGTTCAGGACTGGCTTTTCTACCAAGATTGAGTCAACATGACAGTGCCTTATCTGTTGTGGTAAAAAAGCAAACTATTTTTTTGGTTTTGCATGGAGCTATGTTAGATAGCTATTTATGTAATGCATGTATCGGTGTCTAATTATAGGCTATATATGCAGCATAGTATAACTAAATATGAAAATACTACATGTGAAAACACAAAGTAGATAGCATATGACTATAAAACCATAAATAGTTGGTGTAGTATAAATGAGTGTCCACTGGAAGAGGATGTATTGGGGTGGATTTGAATCATCTACCACTTGGTACTGTTTCTTTTCACCACCTTCTTTCTCCTTTTTCGTTTCAGAACTCAGGTTTTACTTTTCTGTGTTTTTACAAGAGATGTGTATGTGGAGATTGACAGATGTGCAGTATAGGAGTAGACTGTTGGTTTGATTATAAAAAGTCAGCTTTAGCTTTGAGCCTTCTTTTTGTGTTTATGATTTTTCAAAGAACTTAGCAATAAAAAGGATCTACTGGATCATCAAGTCCAGTCTTCTGCTTTTGCAGGCATTTGTCTCCTTCCAGAATTAATCAAGCAACATCATAGGAGCAGTTAGGTTTGTCATTCCATCCCCCTGCCATCAACCTGTTTCCAGTACAGGAGAAGCTGGAAAACTCTCCTCAGTAGGAAGAACATTTGTAATTTCCAACTTCTGTTTGCTGCGCAAGCTAGCTTTTAAGTGTGTGTGTTCTGACATCAGCTTGAAATGTTACCTGAAATAGCTGTCATTCCCTTGGTGTGTACCTCCCTGTCCATTGTACAGAAAGCTGTCTATAAATAGTCTCAGCTGTGATTCTGCTAGGCTGAGAAGATTAACTCTGCATTCCCTTTGTCCCAGTAACCGTTCTCTGCATCTGCTCTACTTTCACTTCTCTTGAGTGTTGGTGACCAGTTTTGCATGAGATCTCATGCCTGGTGGTACCAGTTCTCTCTAATGTTTTTTTAGTTTGTGGTTTTGAGTTTTTGTTTTGGAGGTTGTTCTGTTGTTGTTTGATTTGTTGTTTGTTTTTTTTTTTCCCCCAGCTGTAATGTATTAATAGTTCATAGCTTACTTGAATCAAGTTGTACAACTAGGTGATAAACTCCATTTATGTTAGGCATTTTTGGTATTATTAGTCCCTAAAATGCAATACATGTGATACAGTTACACAAATGAGACTATCAGTTCTTTCTGCATGGTGTTCTCATGCTCCTTTCTGTTGAGGATGCCCTTGCTTTTTCAGCAGCAGCTTTCATTGGCATGCTTCTACTGTTGCGTGCAAGGATCGCTCACTAAAATAGTAAGATTAGTCATAGAAGCAGTCTTTGAAGACATTTTTTTGTAACTTTCCTCCATACTATTATTTGCCCTTTCACCATTAGTCTCTGCTATCTAACATAGATAACTTGGTCATTTTGTTTTGCAAGTGCTTCAGCACTTGTAAGATTTTTTGACTGAAGTCATTCTATTGTACCCTAGTCCCTGAAACTTAAGATAATTCTTTTTAAATGCTTGCACAAATGCTTTTAAATAAGGAGGGGAAAGGCTTACTTAGAATTTTAAAATGTTGAATACAAACAAAATCTTAACTTTTTTTCCTTCCTCAAACAGAGCTCAGCTGTGCCTAGAGCTTGGGCCTCAACAGACCATCTCTCCATAGTGTGGTAAGCTAATGGAACAAAGGTTAATTGATTGACCGTACCTCCCTCTGTTCTCTAGCATTACTACATTATACCACAATTTAACATCAGCATAATATTATTATGACCACTTTTATTCCATTATACCCCTGGATATTTCTTTTCTAGATTTAATTTTACTCATTCTGTCTTCCAGGTGCAAAGAATTGATTCTGGCTACTATTAGAGCTTTTTTTGATCTCATAGATGAAAATACAAGGCAGGTTTGTATATGTGATGTCATGTATATTTCCCCATCCCACTTTCTTCTTCCATCCCAGAATGCTTAATCAGGACAAATATCACCCTATTACACAGAAAACTCCTTTTTGATTATTTGAAGTCATGCTGAGAAAATTGTTGCCGTTTTGTACCAGTCACTGAAAAATCCCACGACTTTGTGTTGTTTGACCAATGTGTCAGAAATAATTACATGTTAACTCTGTTTTTATTATTGACTGCTTGATGTTTTATAGCTGGGGTGTAAACTGAACTTTTTTTCCGTAATGCAGCAGGTGTAGTTGACCTTACACCAGGATAAACAACTTTTGCTATCTCTATAGCTTTGAATGTGATCTTTCAATGTATGTTCGAGTCACCTTCTCCGACTAGTATACAAAGAGTGGAAAAACTGCGATAGTTTAACTCGGACATAATACCTCTCAAACTTCCCCGTGTGGTGTTGTCATAGTGGCCAGTACATCTTTGTAGTGTTCTTCTGCAAATAGCACTTACAAAGCCAGAATGCAAGTAAAATACTAGCATTTTGTTTACCTCCAGCTACCATTATTTATTGGTTTTCTAAGTAAATATCCTGCATCTTACTTTTTGAAAACTTTTGGAGAAATCTCCCAGTGTACTCTGTTCTCTTTCTGAAATGTTATGCAGCAATAAACTCAAATTGGAATTAAGGTCCAAGACGTTGAAAATACGTTAAGAGCAGAGCCCCAGACGTAGAAGAGGAGGCCTTCCAGCTGTGCTTTTTGAGGCTGTTTGGGGTAGACTTCTCTAGTTTTTTAGGTGTACTCACTTTAACCTGTGATTTAGAGAGACAAAAAGGGGGTACGGTTGTTTGGAATTGACTGGCAGTGTGCTGGAGGGTAAAACGTCAGAAATCAGTTGTAATGGTCACAATTTTGAAAAGCTGAATAGACAAAAATTAGTTGTGGAAATCTGATTTTGGGGAAAAAAAACCCCAAAACCAACAAACAAGACCAAAACCCCCAAAAAACCAAACCCAAACAAAAGTGAATCCCAGTGTAGCTCTACAGTTCTTTGGATGCTTGAAATGTTAAGATGAGATGTAGTAAGATGGATCTGTGAACCGGACTAGTGAATAAATGTGAGAATTTTTCCTAGACTCTGGCATGAGTGTGTTATTTCAGGAGGAACATATGTGTTTCTATAAAGTTTAATAGAATGGTTTCCTTGTGTTAAGAGTAGGCAAGGATATAAAACTCCTAAATGTTTTAGCTATGCTTTGTAACATGTGTGGACTTCCTGTATTGCAGTGATTGACTATTGATGGCACTTTATTTGTTCAGATTATTGAGTTTAAAATAGGAAGTGTGCTATGTCTTCTAACAACCTCTCCTGCCTCTCATCCCCAAAACTGTATTGCTAGCTGTGATCATGTGATGATTGTAATTCACACAAATTGGTAAAATAAAATGTAATGACGTGCTCATTTTTTAGATAACTGAGGATCCAAAGAAGAGAATGTCTGTATTGAATCACCACTTTGTGAAACACCCCGCAAAGTTATTTGAGGAAAATCGTGAAGCTTTTACGGAACTCACAGGTGTGCGGCAGTTATCACTGAATCCTTTTCAAAAGAAACTCCTTTGTTAACAGTTAATCTTCTCACTAATGAACTTCTGGAATACCTTTTGTCCTTCTTCAGACATTGCTAAAATGAGATATGGGTTATAGACCTAAACTACCAGCTTTTGTGTGGTTTCAGCACTTAAATAGGTTAAAAGTGGTAGGAGAAAAATCTGTCACTTTTATATGGCTTAGATTCTGGGGGACGAGCAGGAGTCATATTTACTCCAGAGTGTTCAGTAGACAATCTCAGAAATTGGGAATAGCTGTATGTCAAAAGTGAAGTGTAATCTACGCTTACGTCCCGTGCTTGCAAGAGGGATGGTATGGGTGTTGTAGGGCCATTGTGCTAGTTTTGTGCTACTCATGGAAACCCTGAATACTCAGATCTGCTTCATCAGTGACTTCCTTTTTTTTTCATGACATGGGAGGCTAAAATGGACTGCACGCTAATGGTTTCCGTGTAACTGCTAAAGAATGCATAGTTAGAGGTGAGAAATTTTGATTGCATGGAGTCTTGGGAACTAAACAGCACTCTTGCAGAGCACAGCTGTATACCTAGTTTTGCTGAAGTGGGATGAACCATTTTATGAAAATGATTTTATTTCAGGAATTTTCTTAATTTAAACTATTGCAGAAGTACTACGGTAGCTTGAACTTTGGTATCCAGTTTTGGCCATCCTGGTATAAGAAGGTGTGTAGGCAATGACATATACTGAAGTGAGTATGGAGCAGAGGACCATCAAAATGGTTAGCTCCTGGGGCATAGGACATGGGGGAGAGGCTGAGTGTTTTTTTTTTTTTTAACCTTAAAGAGAATGCTGAGGGGGGTCCGGTTGCTGTCTTCAACTACCTAATGAAAGACTGGAGAGAAGGTGAAGCTAGATTTTTCTCAGAGTTGCACAGTGATAACACAACAGGCAGTAGAGTCCAGTTACAACAAAAGAAATTCCAGTTAGATATTAGGGAAAAAGTAGTTCACCAGGAGCGTGGTCAAACCCTGGAACAGGTACCCAGAGAGGTTGTGGAACTGATTTTTCTGTTTGTTTGTTTGCACTTTTTTGTGTCAGTTTTTAGCAATGAGGAGGAATATGTTTAAACTGTATTTCATGTTTGTATCTTACTATTTGTGGTGACTTCTTGACACTTAACTGAATTTCTGTGATGAACTTGTTACTCTAGTTACATAGAAGAAAGATTAACTTTCTTGCATGACAATTTGCATTGTTGGTATCTCTGATGTCTTCATTATTCTGTCTTATTCTTTTTCTCCAGACATATCTTTAAACTGCTACTATTTTCTTGTATGTGTTATTCACTCCATCGTTGACTTGCTTCTAGGCAAGTTTCTGTATTAGTTTTCTTAAAAAGCTGACAGGAACAAAGATTGGGACTGTTTCTAATGTTGCCTCAGCTTTAATTCAGTCACCCTGTAATTACATTAGTATCATTCAGTTTCTTATTTGTTTTAAGATCCATAAGGTTTTTATTTTACAAATAATATGTAGTGATTGGATTCCAGGGTTTTGCTGTTTCCTGTGTAACTGGTGGTAATTCGTTGCATGTAATTCTAAGTAGTAGCAATCTTGCGTGTTGATTAAAGCTTATAAAGTTTACAGCCGTTTACAGATAAGAGAGAAGACCTTTGCAATAAGTAAAAGATAAGATTTTGGAGACAAGGATAATAGTTCCTGCAGTGTGGCACATAAAATCATATTTGTTTTTAGGAGCTTTCATGTGGATTACAGTCAAAGCCTCAAAATGGACTTACTCAGTTTACAATGTAAGTAACGTATTTTTTCCTCATTGTATTTTTGGTTTTTTTTTTTTTTAACTGATGAGCAATTTTTATTTCTTTTAAGGATTCTGATGGAAAGTATTTCACCTTTCCTCTTGCAAGCCACAGAAAATCATACAGCCATGTTTACTGTGAAAACAGTATGTTGGTAAGAAAATACTTCTTTAAGGTCTGGAGTTTGTTTATAAAAGTGTATTTTTTTTTTTATTTAGATTTGCTGCAGTTTAATGAACAGTTGTTGAAATTACTTACATCCATTGACATTCACAGCCTAATACATTGTGTTAGATGTTTCTGTTTTAGCATGTCACACTTAGTGTTCAAGATCTGAAACTTTCCATGCCACCTGAACCTCAGATGTTTTATTTTTGATTCTTATGGTTAGCCCCAGGTTACTTTCTCCTTTAATTTAGTGCAGTTCTGTATTGATGGTTTTGAAGGAAGAGGTTATTTTTAGTGCTTCCAGGATTCCGCCATACTTCTAATTTGGGAAAGCTGTTTATAGGTTTGCTTTCCCATAATAAAATTTAAGTGAGCCTGAAAGGCTACAGAGATCTTCCACAAAGCAGTGGAATAGCATGCAAGCCAGATGACAAAACAGCATCTTCTCAGTTGTCTCCTCTATTGAGAGGAGAGGCGATACCGTGCATTTCTTATATTTTTAGCTCAAGACACATAAATTCAGTGAAAATGGTTTTGAATTTTTTAAAAATATTTTTTGAAAGGAATGAATGTAATGTCTTGGCAAACTAGACATGGATAAATATGCCTTTCAGAATTGCATGAGTATTTTAGATTAGTGGCAAGAAAATGGAGATGCTTTTCTCTTCCATCCTGCCTGTGCCTGTTGCCACTCCCCTTTACCAAAGAAGAGGTTCATACTGCCATTGTGAAAAAAGGTTGTATATTCTTGATGCTTCTCTAATTGTCCTTCCCAGTAGCACCTGCAATATTTACACATTCATTGTGATTTTAGTTGTGCTTTAATAGGGTAACTTTTGCCTTTGTTATAATATCTTCAAGACAGGACTAGTACTGCATGAGGAGGATGAGGTACAGAACAATGTCTGAGATACTTGCATCATGGTGCTATCATTTCAGAACACTTAAATTCTTGGGGGGAAGGGAGCAGTAGAACATGAAAAATACAAAATATTCCTCAACTACTTAGGATAGTACCTTGAGACACTTCTTTTAGTTACAAAAGATTAAACTCTAATAAAATTGATTTTTACATCGTAAGGCAGATACTTTTTTTTTAAGAGAAATAATGAAGGTTTGTTTGCTTAACCTTATATTTCTCTTTAGAAAACTTATTGATTCATAATTAGAAAAGGTGGGAAATGGAAATTACTTAAAATGGTTCCTAGAAATCTCCACCTTTCACTCTTACGCTTCATCTTTCCACTCTTGTAATTGTAATTCCAAGATTATGGTATCAGACTTTTAATGGAGGATATCACTTGCTGTTAACACAGGAGTCTGACTTCATTGTGAAATGAAGAAAAAAAGTTGGTGGATATCTTTCATTATAAATAATTGAGGAAGTCTGAGAGAGACTGTTTTTATCATCTTCGCTTTTACACTTCAGGACTTGACATCCTTATGAGAGTTTGGTCACTATAGTGATAGCTGCTGCAGACACACTTAATAGACAAGGAATGAGAAGAAGATGAATGTTTGTTCCTCTTTTTAGTAAGTTCATTGCACCAAGGTTCTGCTATCAGAGGATTTTTAGAACAGTTGCTGACATCTGGTGTACTGAAACAGCATATAGAAATTTGGGAGAAGATTATCAGCATTAACTCCTATATTGTTTGGAGTAAAGACTATTTTTAATATATTTATAAATACACACATAGGTAATGTACTATTTTATGGTATTGACTTTACAGGACACAAGTAGCTGGATTTATGGCTGTATGAACAGTAATTCATCAGTGTGGTGAGTATAAACAGTTCCTGTTCTTTATTCAAATGGGTAAGTGAGACTTGTGAGACTATATTTGAATTTAAAGCATATGAAATATCCTCCTCCTTAGGAAGGAAGAGATTGGGAGGAAAAGTAAAATTCTTACTGTGAATAGTTCATGCTTTCTGTATCACCAAGAAAACAGGAAAGAACGGGGTTTCTCAAATACTGCATGAATGCAGAATGAAATAGGTGAACTCTTTCTTCTTAGCAGTGAAACGTTGCTCTCTTGTGGACACTACATGCTGTGCTGGATTCCTCAATTGTGTTTTGTAGCATCCCTTTAGAATCCTATGGCAGAAGAGATCAAGTGTCACTCAAAGCCTTCAGAAGAGTGGATTGAAGCATCTCTTTTATTTGTTTCTTATTCCAAAATTGCTATTGTCATATGAAAAATATTTAGAAATGTGGGTGATTTAGTATTTATTTGAATCGGGTCATTACAATAGTTACAAAATGGATTTAAAACACTGGCTCAGCTTATATTTGCAAAGTAAACTCAAAGTAAATTCAAGCTGCCCTTCAGATTAGGGAAAGCTTCTAGGTGGAATTGAGCTAGCATAGTATTTATCTGTTCTGGGATCTGTGCTCAGATATATAGCCACAGAGTCTTGCCTCCAGCTGATAGCCAGATGTCATAATTACTTTTTCCTGATCCAAGAAGTTGGCTGTTACTCCTTTGCATAACCTTTGATAAGCATCAAGTGCAAGTTAGCCTAGTGCAGGACTACTACCTAAACCCTCATCTAATAATAGTGGTTTTGCTATGGACTGTGTCCTGAGGTCATGTAACACTATTCAGAGAAACAGAAGCATCCTGGTATTCTAAAATCACAACTTAAAATGATTGAATAAATGTGCTGCAGTTCAGTGTGTTAACTCAAGTACACACCATCTTAGAACTGCTGCAAGCTCTGCAGCAGCTAACAATTTTTGGTTTATGTGGTATGTTTTAGATATTCCCATAGGAAAAATAGATTTTGTTGTTATGCTTTTATTATGCTAATAAAACTGTGTGTTAATTCAATACCAGAGCTGTTTTAGCTCATTAAGAGTTTTCATTATGTGTCTGAAGTTGCATGGCCAATAACAGCTGAATATCTTGTGTATGAGAAAGAGCTTTGCTTAACTTTTTTTGGCAAAAACAAGATTTGCAGTATCTGAAATTATTAGTTTCATAAATTACTATGGTAGGCAACTGCAGTAGACTCAAACTTCTTCTCAATTTAAAAATCATGTGAATCCATGTCTATATAGACAGAAAAGCTGGTATGTTAATCCACTGTCATAATGTAGTGGCTGCATAATGAATATGCTCATCCTTTAATGTGCGTGAATTTTTACAGCCTGGAAGCTACTGATTTATCCTGGAGAGCTGAGCTACTTCCAACCACCAAGGTAAGTATTGTACATAACGTGTAGGAGGGAGAAGTGCTTTGTGGGGTAGTTGCATGTCATGGGAGAAGGATCTGTTTACAGCATTGCAAGGTGCAGTTGTATTCCAGAGGAAGGGGTATAAGAGCTGGACATCTGGGAACCAGCAAGGGACAAGCTAAGGGCTATGTTCAGCAATGGATTTTCTTTGTTTTTTCTTTTTCTTTTTTTTTTTTTTTTAGGTTGTAATAATGAAACTTCAAGACTATCCTTCTTTGTCCCATGCTGTCATTCAGGTCCCACCCACTGTCAGCAATAAGGTATAAAAAAGAAATGCAGAAATTGCTTGCTTAGTGTGTTCATAGCTTTCAGATGCTATGACAGAAGGAGAAAGAAGTATATTAAATAAGCGCTAAGTTACTTTGAGAAACCATAGACCTACACTCCAGTGTGGTTTGAAGGTAGCTTTGTTACCTTCTGCGAGCTCAGAAACATTTTCATTTGATAAAATACCAAATGAATAGTACTTGAAATGTACAAAGCAATAGTTTTCAAACCAGTTCTTGGAATTCTTGTTGGAGATTCTAATATTTTTCTTCCTTGTTTTTCTTAATATTCTGATGGCATTCTTAAATATTTATCTTTTGGAACAGTCAGTTCCCTTATCCAGCGTAGCGCAGAGTGCCGTAGATTATTGAAGACACCACATATGGATTCTGGGGAGAGTGGTACAGATACTTCTGCAAGTTCTGAGACCACAAATAACACGGTAGACAGAGTTGTGCAGACTTTGATAGTTCATAATCTTACAGATGAATTGGGTATCTTTGCATGAAGGTCTTTCAGGATCCCAGTAAGAGGAACACTTGCAGTGAATCTAAGCAGACTTTGCATATTCCCCAGCTAAGTCTGGCAGGCCTTTCTAGTTAGTCCTGAAGATGGTAGAGCACTGAACTTGAATTCAAAGTCTAAGTAGATCTGACGTTCCTTTCTGCAACACAAATACAGTCTCTGTGGTATAATAATCCATGATCCAAGAAATTATTCACAGCTGAAGTGATTATAATACTCGTCTTGAGTGTATCTTCAGATAGTTGTGACAGAGATATCTTGCAGGTAAATTAGTAATATACAAGGTTCAGGATAAGCAAAGATATAAGAGAGATCACTTGTGAAATATAAAGTGCTAAGTTGTGGTCCAGTGTTAAATCTTGGAAACTGCTTTTTAAAAGTAAACAAATGCTGGATTTACAATGGGATAGAAAATAATTTTCAAGTTAACTTGAAAATACTAATTAGAGATGGTACAACTCATACCTGCTGGATACTTTGCTTTGCTTTTGCATGATTAAACTTCAGGAGACAAACTAAAGGTTCTTTTTGCTTAGGAAATTGTATCCAGTTTGGACAGGTCACTATCCCTTGCAATACCCCCTTAAAAAAAAGATGTACCTGAGACAGAGGGATGTGAACTTGATTCTAGTCATTCTCAGCTGTTTGAATAGCCTTTTGAAGGCTGGTGCAAGTGGGTGAGGGCTAGAGTAACCTGGAAGTCATACTTTAAGCTACCCAAACTTGTACGGCTGTGTATAGGAACAAAATACCTGCCAGTCCCTATCAGTGGAGTGTGGAGAGTTGGCTTTTCAGTACTTATGTCCTGGACTCTGCCTGAGCCTGTGGATAGAATTTGGCAGATACAAAGTCTTTATAGTCTTCTGCTCCATTTAGATCTGTATTTAATATCCTGAATTGCAGTATACTTTGGACTGTGAGTTCTTCAAAGAAGATGCCAGAACAGTACAGCTTCCTGTAACACATCTTTTTTCATTTGGTAAGTATAGCATATTACTTTTTTTGGGGAAAAAAAAGGAAAACTAATATTACTAACATTTGGATAATAAATTTGCCTAAAAATTCCAATGGTCCGGAGGTTTTTTAGGGTTTGTTTTTACTGTAGTTAATACTACTGTTGTTAATAACAGACAAAGAAATAAGAAATGTGGTGTTTTGACTAACAGGTATAGAAGCACATAAGTCTCTGGGGGAAAAAAATTATAATTTTATCAAATATGTGAAAATAATACATCTTTTACAGGGCTTTCTTCAAGCAAGGTTCTATTAAATTCAACTGGCTTACTTTACAAAATACAGCTCCAGCACTTCAACCAAGTAAGAATGCTGCTTAATTTTTTAAGCTAACATAACTGCTGTTTGGAGAATGTAAGAGACTTTTTTTTATGTTCTAGATATATCAAGCTTTCAAAATTTATATAGAGAGCCATTGCCAGTCACTCAAAGGTAAATATAAGTCTTCTAAAGTATAAATTTATAAAACAAAGCTTGTTGAAAATTCTCAAGACTGAAGCTGGTGGAAACAAAAGTCCTCCCACGCAGTGGGGTTTAGACAGTACTGTTATAATCTGTTCAAATGTCTCTGCTAATATCTCTCACTTCCATTTTTTGTTAAGAAGGATAGCTCAAAGAAAATGTGGAAGTAGTCCTCATATGTTTGTTTTTCCTTACTTCCTAGCAAAGGGAAGCTGCACTTTCAGCAGGATTCTGCATTATGTTGAAAGTGTTTCTAGCACATTTGGCTAGGATGTTTATTTGCTAATTATGAGACTCAAATTTGAATGTTGGGTTACATAAGCTTAAACAGAAAGGGATGCTAAAGGACTTTGTTTAAAAAAAAAAAAAGTGATGGATGTATTAGCTTGAGGTTGCAGCTTTGTATTGAAAACCAGAAGTTTTCTCATAACTGTCCTGCCTTTAAACATTGATGTCTCACTGTCTTGTTCTGTAACAGCATGAGTTAAAAAATGTAATTTTTGTTCAATGCGAGCTGCACTGATCTGCATTGCAATGTCAATTGCAGTGTAGCTGCAAGCCCAGTGATTCTGTTTAGTGATCTATATACCACCTTTGTTTTACTTGCATTTTACTTCTTGGAGACGGTTGCTACACCTTGTTCTTAATTTTATATTTTTTAATTGTCTTCCATTTCAGAAAGAAAACCTAGTGTTTACAGACTTCATATACCCTGGTCACATGAAGATTCAATAACTGTAGCAAAGTAAGGACTTTAACAATTATGACTGACTTCTTGATACGTTTTTGAAGAATGTTTGCATCCTGTTGTGATAGGAGACAACTGCTGTCTCAAGTGTTTGGCTTCTGCATCTTTTCCTCATTTACCTTTCTGCCCTTGTTGACAAAGTTGTCTTGACTTTTCCGCAGAATAAGAATATCTGCTAATTGTTTGTTTAATAATTCTCACTGATTCTCTTGAGAAGGAAGTCAGACTTGCTGGTCTGAAATTCTCAGCATAATCTTTTACTACCTCATGAGTGGGCAACAGAGGCTGCTCTGGATGCTGGCTTCTTCCTGTAACCCAGGGTTTGGATCACACAGCAGCCCTAAGTTGCTTCAGCAGCATAGTCCTGACAAAATCACATGATATGGCTTGAAATTTGTGTCAGTCATGAATTGCAGTCAAACAACCTGACTTTATTTTATATGGTTGGAAAACGGTCTGTCTTGTGTATTTTAGAGATCTTAAGGACACCTCCCTACTTCCGCCCTGGCCCCCGTATTTTCTAACAATGTAATGCTTGCAGGAAACTGAACTGTATCCTTGAGACTCTGTCCTTCCCATTCTTGTCACTCAGGATATTTACATGTTCTGTGAGGCAGTGTGTACATTAATGCTAAACTTGTCTGTTTTCATTAGTACCATGCCTCTTGATAGTTCAGAGGACTGGATTGAGGATGCTATGTAGTTCTCTGTGATAGGATAAACAAGTTCATTATATCATTTTGTTCATAGCTTGTGATGACACTTGATGTACTAGATATGTTTTACGTGCACTTGTTGAAGACTAAAGCATGTTTGGCTGCTTTTGATTATAAGGATAACAATTACCAATTAAGTTGCTGTTTCAGAGTTCCGTCTTTTACTGAGATTTCTGCAAAACTGCATATTGCTCAGCCTCAAAATGACAACAGGGTTCCAGAGTTAAGTATTTACTCTTCCTCAGACTGTCAGTATGAAGTGAGTAATACAAATTCATTTTATAGCTAGTTTGCATTGCTGTATAATTTTTTCATAATTCAGTCTTTCAAAACGTGTAGCTAATTAATCAAAATAAATACTATGCAAATCTAAAGGTGGGCTGTTTGGCCTTTTTGTAAATGTAGTGCATGTTCCTAGTATTTCACAACAGCTGGAGTAATATTGAAAGTTGGGCTCGCATTCCTAAGAAAAACTTCTAAAGCATTTTTTTTAAAAAAGTCAGTAGTAAGCTGTTGTACATTTTAGTTATGGGATTGCTGTATTCTAATACTTACGTTGGCTTCTTAAACATAAAAGTACTTTGTACTTATGCTTACCATTGTATAAAATAATAAAATATTTCTCTTTTTATCAAGGTAATTCTGAAGACGTCACTTTTACAGGTTCTTGGGCAAGTAAGAAAACCTTCTAGTACTAGATGGGTTTTCATGTCAGTATCATCTGTAGAAGTTTCCTTCCCTTCCCCACCATGGCACTTCAAATTCCTTGATGGCAAGAGGAACACTAATTCGATGATCATTTAAAACCTTGTCACTTGGCAAGGCATCCCATCCGGATGAATGTCAGGCCTCAGTTTTCAGAGGAGTAGAGCTAATGTAAATGTTGAGCATTTGGCTTTGTTAGCTGGATATCTGTAAAGGCATGACGCTGTAGGTCACTGTCTTGCCTGATGAGTCAGTAGTGTTAGAACTTCAAAACACATTTGGCATCAACTAAAAGTTAGGGAAAAAAGTTCAAGTAGATCCATATGCTCCTTTTCAACAAATTTTCTTTGGTTATTGATGAAGAATATGTTTTGACATTGCTATCAGTAAAAATAGACCAGCCATCTGCAGTTTTCTGTTTCTAAAACGTAATTAATTTGCAAGCACTTAAGTGTAGTGCTGGAATATTACTGGCAAGTTTCTCTATTTGAATGTATGCATTTTTATCAAGGATTTTTCATTTTCTTATCATTTTAGAAGAATTCGTGTGCTATTTGTTTATTAATCATGACTTGGGACAGTGGAAGCCAATTAAAACATACACGAAATTACTTCCAAAAATTCTTTGCCCAAAAGCATCTATGTATATATATAACTATATGCAGGTTTTGCTTGGAGAGTGGCCTTTTACTCTTAATTTTTTAATTTCTTTTACTGACATATCATTAACATGCTACTGTATTCTTTTAATATTTGTCTTGACTGGAAAAAAAAGCATTCATTTATAATTTGGTCATTTATCAAAACATGTTTCAGTAGCAGTTTATTAGAGATCCAAGTATTTTTCATATATAACATTAATTGCTAATGGTGGTTATCAAATACTGATGCACCAAAATGAGAAACTGTTTGAATCTTTTAAGAAAGGTTTTCTAATCACATTATCGTACTGGCTTCATGATAATATTTTTGTGTGTGTGTTGTTTTAATGTATTTTTATATATACAAATTTAAAGTTATCCTTATATCCTTGTCTTTCAGATAATAAGGTTCCATGCTGGCGCTCTTCCTGTCTATGTTGTTTCTAATATTCTTCTTACTTATGGAGGACAATTGAGCATGCTGATATCAACAGGTAGCTTTCTAGAAATTTTTTTTCTGTCACAAACGTCTTTAGAGAACTTAATTATCCAACTCGCTGTTGAAAGACTAGCTAATTGTTGTGAATTTTTTAGTTCAATAAATGGAGGTATCATTCAAATTCAGTGTTATTGAACTTGTGCAAGTACTGGGATCTATGCTTTACGGTTTTGTTTTTTGTTTGTTGCTAGTTGTCCAAGGTTGTGGTGTAGCAGATATTTCTTTATTATTTTACTCTGCAATCCCTTCTTTGTGAATGACTGGTGTTGCACAATATTTTAGAATTAATAGAAGTCTACTTAAAAATGCGTGTAAGAGTTTAAAAAATATTGTTAATATGTGCAAAACACTTTATCTCTTGCATGGAGATTTGCAGACTAACCTTTAGACGTGTCTGCAGACAAAACGCATTTTTATCTAAATTGAGGTCGTGTTTGTACCAAACTCCATAATCTCTCTAGAAGCTCCTGTGGCATATTGCCTAATATGAGTGATCCCGTGAATAAGGGCCTTGAAGCATGCTGACTTGCAGTACTGTTGTAAGACATGGTTACTTTGTTTCAAAGTAAACTTCTAAACCTTTCTCTGAATTTACTTTTTGTTGTGAATCTTCTTTGTTAAAGTTCATGACAAAATAATAACTATAGATGTTTTCTGTTCTTGATTCTAGGCCAGTGTTCTGACTTTTCCCTTGAACTAGTTAGGACAGCTAAACCCTACAAAGTAGAACCTCTTATAAGCATTGTTGTGTTTCTGCAGGGGTGAGTTTGCATAACTTATTTATTTAAAGCAGTTTCCAAAACAGAGGTTTTAGTAAAACTATTGGTGGGGAGGAATATTATTTTATCTGTAGTCAATGTGAACACCTGACTGTGATTTTGCTTTCATGTTTTTGGCAGGTTTAACTGGTTTAGAGAGATATGGGAATCGCTGTCACTACCGGAAGTGGATGCTGCTGTGCTGAGTAGTCAGGATGCATCATTCACCCTTGTGTCCTTGATTCTATTTCTTTTTGGGACAGGCATTGCCTACTGGAGTGGAGTATTTTTCTCTACGTCTCTGAGACTCTTCTCTTCGTTATGGTTAACTCTGATTAGGTAAAATGTTACAGTATAGAATTATGCTCTTTTAGATGACTGTGACCCTGTCAATTCTTTCTGTTTGCTTCAGTGTGAAAGCTTGGGCAGATTGAATTCCGCAATGTACTTCATACATGATTTTAGACAGCCGAGTATCTCAGTGTTAAGTACTAATGAAGTATGAGCATTGCCTCATATTCCTTATTCCACATCTCCAAAAGGGAGCATAAATGGCTTCCTTGTTTCCTTAACCAGCTGTTGTAAAGGTTTTCAGTTTGTTTTTGAGGAAAGCTTGCTGGGGAAAAGAAAGCACATGAACTATTCCCTTTTCAGCAGCTCAAAAAATGAATGTATATATTTAGAAAAGGGATTATAAGCATTGCAATCCATTCCTCATTATTCATATTGGATAAACTGCATTAAAGAACACAAACAGATTTGTAAAACAAAAACTTTTTGGATGTTTGTTTCGCTCTACAATATTCTTAGACATGATCTATAAATGTTTTTGCTTGTACAGATGTGTATTCAAATATGAAAGTGGGTTTAAAAAAAGCAGGAAGATAAAAAGATTTTGAAAGAGTAAATTAGTAAATCGGATAACATGCTTAGCTATTTTAATTGTTTGACTGTTCTGACACTGGTAACAGTCCTCAGCTAGACTTGAGCCAACTCTGTCTCCAAAAAGATATGCTAAATTAATTTTCTTTTTTTCATCACTAGCACTTCTGGTCTTATTCTACCAGATAATAGAAGTTGTATCAGCAATATCTTCTCAGCCACCTTGTTTATAAATTACAGTGGATGCTTTAGTATTAGTTTTAAGTGGCGAAGTGATGAACTTCTAAGTTTTGAAACTACTCTTACTGAATATTTAAGGGTTTTAACTCAGATGGTACTCTTTTCATTAAAGCTTTTGATTTCCCTGAAAATCCTGAGAATGTCTTGGGCAGAGACAGGAAAATAAGATTTTTGTGTGCCTACCTGTAAGTCAGCTGGTTCATTTTGAAATTCTAGTGCCTTACACAGTTCTAATACTTTACACAGTTTTTAATCTACTCCTGAAATTTTGAAGAAGAAAAAAACATTTGTTTTCTTTAAATCTCTTTAAAGTAGATGGTGTTCACTTGACTTTTGCTCAGTGTTCTGAAATGATCTGATATGGCCAGCACCAAAGAATTTGTCACTAGCTGTCTGTGGAATTCTTTGTTCTTGTCAGCTAGCCTTATTTTTGTGGTTATTTTCAATATTTGTTGCAAAAGTTTTTAAAATTGTATTTTCCAAATAAGGCTTTTTCTGTTTTCAATGTCTCTCTTGATACCCCGTGAATATCCAAGAAGTACAGACTTTTTCATAGTGCTATTGCACTTCCTCCCCACCACATTCCCCTCATTGTCACACCTTCTCAGCTCATCTTTGTTATTTCAGATTCATACTTGTCTCTTAGTCATATCAGCTGGAATCCAGAAACTTTAAATAAGCTTTTCTGTGTGTCTGAGACCGTGAGCAAGCAGAAATTCCTGTCTGTGAAGAATGTTTGTCACAGAATTAATGTCTGGGATGCTTATTGTTGAATACTGCTATACTACCATTGAACACTGCAGTGCATTAACATTTGTAGTAGGAGTCACTTTCATGATGCAGCTGTGCAGTAATAAGATACATGTTCTCTTGGGCTGAACAGAAGAACTTAGTGACTGATGCATATCTACAGTTAGCATTATCTAATGTTTTATGTTCACCAATGTATCCTTTATGGACGGGGCTCCGAGCAACCTGATCTAGCTGAAGATGCCCCTGCTTATTGCAGGGACGTTGGACTAGATGCCCTTAAAAGGTCCCTTTCAACCCAAAGATTCTATAATTCCTCAAAAGAATTGAAATTATACATTTTTTAGACAGACATTCAAGAAAGTGTAAGACTGTTGTGTTAGTTCATTTGATGAGCTACTTTGCAAGAAAAATTTTCTTATATAGCAGTTGATATGTATGTTAAACTTTGTCTAATTTATTTTTCCAGTGTTTAATCAATAATCAGGAACAACTTACTCTTTTCAATTATTCACGAAACAGAATTATTCTTTGATCTTTGTGGGTCTGATGTTACAAAAGTATACTAGTAGCTTTGTTTCTTTTTTTAGACCTACTGTACTTCAAAAAGATAAGTTGATTACACCCAGAAGACTCTGCGGGATGTTATCCCTTGCTTTGGTTAGCTGGACCACTTGCGGTGCATTTGCTGTATTCATTATTTATCTTCAATACTTGTTTAAGGTACTGAAAGGCTAAACATTTTGAATTTATAACTGAATTCAACATTTCATATGCTTTGAATTAACCCCATGTTAAAAGCAAAAATACAAATTACCTGTTTTCATACTTAAATATTATTATTTGCATACTTGAAATAGGTGGTTTTTTTAACTTATCGGACTCTCACAATCCTGTGATTTTTAGAATTATTTTTCTTTTGCTGTAACGCTTCTCCCAAAGAAATGTATGGTCCCATATTCCCACTACAATAATGCATATAGTTACAATTTTTAATTTATGGATAGGTAATGTTATAAAATCAAAGACTAATCTCCCCTGAAGAGAAACTTTAGCAAAGGGAGAACTTGGAACATGCTGTAGAGTACTCTCCATCTTTAAAGACTCTTCACAAATCTTTATGGAGTAAAAGGAAGGAGGATGTAGTGTAGAATTAGGATAGTCTTACTGTATGTCTAATCTGATCCCTTGGGTAGTGCCATGAAGATCCATATTTAGTCCCTGCCATTCAGTTTCCATGGTCTTCCTTGCATCAGAGCTCCTAACTTACCTGATTCACCCTATGGTTATATAGCTGCTAATCAGCTACTATACTTAGCTGCTAGGGAAGCATTGGAGCAGGGGCACAAAGCAGAGCAGCTTACAGGTGCTCTGAAGCAGGTAGGTGGCAGCTGAAAGCACAGTCTGAGGAGCAGTGCTATCTCTAATTGAGCTCCCTGTGACATAAGGTTACCCTATGAAGGGTGTTCCCATACTGCCATTACTCCCCATTCTGTCGTAAGTCTCTGACATGGGACTTCTCCTACGCGGCCTGTTTATGGGTTTCTGCAGAAAGTGAAGCAGAACTGAATTATCAGGAGGAGGTGAGGAATATGCAGATTTTCCACTCTGTATTCTCTGTCGAGCACAGTGGAAGGGGAGAAGGCAGAGCAGCATAAATTTTCTCTCTGTGCTTGGAAATCCTTCCTTAAGAGAGCACTTTGGATGCTGCTCATAAAAAAGGCAGAGGGATTCTTGCATTGCAGGTCCATTGGGGCCCCAGAATCATCTAGCTATAAAAAGGGGCAAAAATAATTAGTCCAAAATTTTCTTCTATGCTGCAGCTTATGTGTGAAGAAACATTGCTAAAAAAGCTGAACTTTTATGTCTTCCAGGTCATAAAACTGCATGTGAATGTAAGGGCAGAACAAAACATGCTCCATGGGGTAAGTCTGTTTCCTGCTTCTGTTCAAAACTGTGACCAAAACTTGTTTGGCAAACCTATGCAGTATGAATTGTTATCATCTTGCCTTGGTAGTATTAGGTTGTGCTGTGACGACTGGATGGCTGTAGTTTGCTTACTGTGTGCATGACGTGAAAGAAGAGCCAGGACACAAGTAGCCTGTTCCATCACATAGGACTACGGCATTCACTGTTCAAGATCACTGCAGTGTGAACTTGTCTGAAGTACAATTAAGAAGAAAACTTAGTCTATGAATACATACAGAACAATAGGGTTTTGTCTAGATTTTGGTATTTGATTATGCATGCCTTATCTAAAAAAGGAAATTTAATTTCTGGGTAATAATCTATACTAAAGGTAAATATTTTTTCCAGATAGGTAGTTTGTGGAGCTTAGGGGTTGTTTTTTTAATCCAGAGATGACAAATTTGATTTATTAGATGGATATGGGCTGAGACTGCAGTAAATTGGGAGCTGTTTAAAAAGGAGTGAAGCAGCATTGGGTTTCATGCCTTGTGAACTTTCTTTCCTTTTTCAGTGACTTTAAGGTATAGGATTGAATATGTAAGCAGATGTGGACACAAGCATATAATAATTACCTGTTCTTTTTTGCAATCACAGAACATAGTTAAAAATGCAGTCTGCCAGAAAAAGGTCTTGACAGGTTTCTTTGGGTTTCTTTGAGTGGTTTTGTGTGTTTAGTTTTATATCCTCTTTCCTTCTTTCATATCCATATAATTTTGTATTGTTCTGTTTCATTTGTGGGGCGCTTTTCTGTCATTGGAAGTTAGCATCTGCCAACTCATTAGTTTATCTTTGTTATTTATACCTACAGCTAATATTTTACTCCCAGTTGCATTACCTCCCATATCTTTTTTCCATGAATGATGATTTCTGATTTTCACCCACATGCTTTATTACTCCTTTTATTCTGTTCTTCATCCTTCCAGGAACTCCATTTCTTATCACTGCATTGGTGTCAGGGCATCTCCACTTTCCATTCTTTTCTTCCAAGGACACATAAACTATTAATGTATGAGAAATTTCTGGTTAGATCTAGATGCTTTAAAATTGAACTGTTGAACTTTGCTTTTGATGGCTTTTTGAGAGATAAATTGCAAACTTTCTTCTTAAATCAGAGCTAGTATGATACTGTTAGGAGAGGTTTTTTCCCCTCCTCTTCCCCCAGCATCGGTTCTTATAAGCCTATGTATGTTTTTGAGTCTTCTGTCTTTTATTCTCAGGATTCAGACCACTCAAAAGAAACTTCACAGAACTCCAGTATACACACAGCCAAAAACCAGAGTTCGATGGACAGTATTTCAGAAGCAACACAGTCTCTTTCCAGCAGTACAACAATTGCTGAAGCCATTAACAGTCTTAAGATGCATATTACAATTTTCAACTTATTCACGTGGATTGTACTGCTCAGCTTGCCATCTTTGATTTATTGGTTTAAAAATCTCAGGTAACTTCCTAAATTGACAGTAAGGTGGAAGAAAAAAAATATAAACCTTTTGAAGACAATAAAAATTGCAAATGCTTGACTCTTTACATTATGAGCTACCTTATAGTATCAAAGACTTTTGTTAATTATAATTGTGTTTTTCTATGCAATCTGGTTTGTGTTATGGTATAAGTAGATGTTAAATGAATCAGTGATACGTTGAAGCAAGTAATGATTCACAAAGGATTTAAAATCAGGCTGTGATGCCGTAAGCATTTCAGTTTGTTGTTATCAGCACATGCTTGTTCCCAACTTGGATTTTATTTGGTAGCCTAGTTTAGAAGTAACATGCTTTTCACACCATTTCTTTGTAGGTACAATGTTAGACTTGATCCTGATCCATGTAGATCTACAGCTATTATCATCATATGCATTTTAGAAATTCTCATGAATTCAAGTACTTCTGAAGTGAAATCAAGGTATGGTAGCCTAATCTCCAGGTTCTGTTTTCGTGCTTCTTTCTTACTACTTTCATTTGTGTGGTAAAACTTAATTTATGCTGCACAGACATGTAATTGTTCAGCCTACATAGAGGTTCATGAACTCGCATGGTTAAATCTTAGACTAGGTAAAATGCATGCAAATTACCTGCAGTTCAGCTAAGTGGAGAAAATCACCTGGACTTAAATGAAGTATTTGTCATCTAAACAATCCGTCGCATAAAGACTTCTTTAACTGTGACTTTTTCGTTCATAATTCATTGAATCCTTCCAAATATTACAGAATCCTAACACATTTGGCAATTATTTTCAGAAAATTACAAGGAAAAGTGAATTCCAAACCATTATTGTTATGTTCTTGTAACTCCCCCTTATGGGCACACTTGTGGAAATGTATTGTGCTTTTTACTGGATTAAGAAGTTTTGAGCAGTTGGTTTTGCTGATGGGTAGAGCATTTCTTGTTCAGATATAGAATTAGTCACTGCCTCATGAAAGATAATGAATAATAACCAATGTAGCTTATCCTCTTGATCAGTACCTGTTAACTCAAATGATGTTGATGCTGTTACAGAGAACTTATTTCTAAATTAATAGAATATTTTAAATGACATTTTATTACCCTTTTTGCATTACTGCTCTTGCTTATGTATCAATTGTTATTGCTCATTAGACCTAATTGTTCTGTTTTAAAAATGAACAAAGCCTTGAAATCTATACATTACTTTTCAAAAGAAAGTGAAGTATGGTATTTGCGTACCTTCTGCATGTATGGCTACAAAAATGGCAATTTTTTCTTTATATTCTTACAGTAAACTCTTGAAGATCGCAGCCAAAGTTCCACTCCCTCTGTCTGTTGCAATGTTGGTCTTTGGACGAATGCATTTATACAAAGTACCACAATTTGTAACCTTTTCTCTTCTTCTACATGTGCTGTGTTGTATTGTGTAATGTTTGCTATATATAGGAAGTACAGTGCAGCCTAGAAACTTAACAGTGGAGATGAATATCATCGGTAGTTTAAATTATGTGGAAAAGACGACAGAACTGCGACTACCTTATTAAATGTTCATGGTTCTGTTCGTGTTGCTTAGAAAGCTTTTCATGGTGTTTATTTCCTGGCTGTGAAAATCATGTGAATTAACTGTGTGTTTGTGTAAGCACATAAATCATATCAGTGCAACATCTCAACACTGTTTGCCTTGTAAACACTTGGATATGTCACTATACTTCTTTGTTGGAACAGACTTTTTTTACTCACTATGCCATACAGTGTGTATGTTCTGAACTTGCATCTCTTGCAGGTCTAAATTATGCTGGTTAAAACTCAATGCATTTCAAGCACACTGTGACTCACAAAAACTACCCAGCCAAGTATATTTTTAATCATTTTATGCTACGTTTAAAAGCTGCCACAATTGTGTCTAGACAAACTAGAATGTACTGCTTATATAGAACTGTTATTTCTATCGAATCATTTGTTCAATCAGTGCGAGTTGAACATTTTTGAGATTATTGGAGTCTTATACGTTTAACTTTTTGTGAGAGTGAGAAAACAACAATATTCTGTGTAGCTTTCTATTCAGGAAGGATACCAGCAGATTCATAATCAATTTGCTGTAATGTTGTTTTAAAACATGTTTCTGGAAAGTTTTCTCTGGAATTTCGTCAGTTCTGAAATTAGTCCTTGGACCTTGTCCACATGTAGAAGCTAGCAAATGTTGAGGTATGGTGTGAGTTCAAAGTGCAGTGGCTGTACCACACTGTTTCCAAGTAGACAAGGCAGTTGTTTTTTTTCCTATTGTAAATGGAGAATCAACTGTCTCGTAATAAATGTCCATGCATGAAATTATATGGAATAACACTGTAAATTCATGCGCTGCCATACAGTGCTAACTTCTTCATGTGGACCAACTTAGTAATAGTGGGAAATACTGACCATAATTATTAGCTCTGTATAAGGTTTTATCCTAGTGCCTAGATGCTACGGTGACTGCCATTTATAATAAAGCCTAAGATAGCTGTGTGTAAGGAATTCTGTCCCCTGGGTATGTATTTTGCCAACAGAATAAATCTCAGTAGCCATTAGGTTAAAATGATGTATTGATTCTGTGTAGAGATAAACCTACTACTTGCTTCTGTGTTAGCTGTCTCCTCTCTGTCTGAGATAAGAGGTATCTTCATGTGGAAATACTAGACCAGCTCCATCCTCTTACATGAATAATAAGAGGAAATCTGCTACCCAGTCAATCAAGTATATTCTTGATATAGTAGCATGGCCAGCCTGACCCATTAATTTTATCCTGTCTCATGAATCTTGCCTGAAGTGCCTCAGTTAGTTCTAGCGTGTTGTTAAAGTCAATTCACTTGAGCTGGCTGGAAAGTCTTAATTTACACAGCGACTTTCTGAAATGAAGGACAAATGTGAAGTAAGCACCTGTGTTTGCATACAAGTCAGTAGTTCAGACTATCAGTCAATCATTAAAACTGCTTTAACTGAGTAAGATTATTGTAGTTAACCAAACCACTGTCACAGTTATCAGTAATCTATGTGCTGGTATTCTAGTCTTAACCTTTTTTTTAAAAAAGGTTAGATTATACATAGCGTTTGTAAATCAGAAAAGTTATTTGAATAGATTATATCTTGATGCTCTCTAACCAAATGTATTCTACGGTATATATATGTAAGATAATTTGTGTGTCTAAACATACTTGTAGCTAAATTCACCAGTTGGTTTAACCTAAAAATTGCTGTTCAGACATGGGAGAATAGAGTAGTTTTTCTACTTTGAAATGGCTGTGAATGAAAGATGGTGGCAGAACTGCATTGGGGCAGGTAAAAGGCCGTCTGAAATGTGCAGAATCTGATTTCTGTGGAAGATCATTTTCCTTGGCCTTCATGGACCTTTTGGCTTACTACTGTATTTTACATCTGATTTTATTTTGCCATCTTAATGGGTTGTTTGTGTATGAATCCATTTGTTGGAGCTGTTGGTGGAATAAAATAATAATGAGAGCAAATGCTCTCTGCATGTAGTAGCTTTGATAGCCTCTAAAATCTGCCAGTGTGAAACTTACTGAATTACAGCTGCATAGAATTAACACCAATTTTTTTTAATGTAATGATATATTTGAAGCTGGGAATTGTGTCAATAGTTGTTATCGCTCTTCATGAAATGTGTTACAGTATCTTGCGTAGATTCCTACTTGATTTTTGAGTTGGAGGTAGGAATAGATATAATCCTGAGTCTGAGATCCCAGATGACAGAATTTGTCATATCTCTCTCAACGCTCTCTTTTGTTTCAGAGATGATTTACCTTCGCTGGGGGAAAGAAGGGAAGTCTTACTGCTACTTCTGGGTTCATATACATTCTGTGTCATTTGCTAGATGAAAAATCTTCTCAAGAGATGTGTGTCTGGATTTTGCAATGACTGTGCACTGTGTAACTACAGTTGTTTGAGAGGTTAGGTGTCGAATACTAACTAGATTTTCTATATAATCAGCAGAGGGGGATAGGATTAGAACAAGTCCAGGGGACAATTTATCCCATTCTGAGAGAGGATGAATGATCCTCCTTGCCATTCTGAAAAAGGACAAGATTTTATAACAGTCTAAAATTGTTTTTCAGGTAAAATACAATGATTGTTTGATGTTACTTTTGGAGAGGAGGCTTCTGGTATACACATTTCTAGTTCTGCCACTGTTCACAATTATAATTTTATGCAGACGCAAATTCGGTTCTCTCCTTTTTTCAGAAGTTGAGGTATTAATTTTGCAGAAACGCTGTTCTTCAACCATGTGACGTTCACTACATTTAGATGGGGATTATGCCGCATAATCAAACATTCAGGTTGAGATTAAGCCACCATTTTTTGGCTTGTACCTCAGGATGAATTCAAAATAAGAACTATTTGTGTGGCTCTTTTCTAATATTTTTTAATAAGCTATTAGAAACAGAATTAAACAGGGTAAGAACCTAGAGTACCAAATGTTGCTAGTTTTAGGTACAGTATATATGTATAGCAGAATCTTTCTTTGGCAGGGGCAGGGGGAGATTTAATGACAAACGTTTAGTGGCATCTCTATACCCTGAATTGCTCTTTAAGTGTATAATCTTTTCTGGTTGATATCAAATGTGTTCCTTGGAGTCTTATCACACTGCAATCATAGTAGCTACACCTGTAGCTGAGCGTTCATAAAAAGGTCTATATTTGTCTGGTAAGGAAAAACTGTTACCTCTTAACTGGAATTACCAAATGTACCTTGAAATTGAATGAATGAATGTTGTCCAAAGGTGGTATTTTCCATTTGGATTTAAAAGTTAGTTGTGGTATGTCATGTTTCAGCATCCTGTTAAAAGGGGAACTGGTTGTTGGGGTTGGTTTTGTTTGTTTTTCTTCAAAAAAAAAAATTGCAGTAACTGGAATTTAAGTTAGTATTGTTTCTCACATTTACAGTTCTGCTCTGATTTTGGATTTGAGTGAGCTGATGCATGTAGCAGTTCATTCCAAAATATTAATTTGCTGCATTTGAAAACACAAATTACACAAAACCCCCCTAAACAGTGTAGTAGTAATACATGTCAGAAGCCATAGAGACTGCCTGTATGTGTAAATGAACTTTTCAACTCTAACCTAATTGGGCTACCTTTAGAGAAATAAAATAAAATGTATTGATACTTTAAAAAAAACCAAAAAGCATTGCTGCATATGTTGGTATTTGATACGAAGTCTAATTTTCCATGTGTCTGCCAGTAACAACGTTATGAACTTGTTACTTGACTTTTTTTCTGACATCTGATAGATCTGCTTGTAAACTTTGACAGGACAGAATGAAGTTAGTTATATGCCTGTGGATAAATGTAAACATTTGAGAAGGTTTCATTTGATCAAGCTCATTACAATACAATGATGACTGTGTTTAGACTTTTGTCTCATACTGAGAAAAAACCAGCCATTTATAGACCTTCAATACTCTGAGTTACTTAAAAAGTTTTTGGAAGCAGTTATAGTGTCTGTACAACAATCGTGCTGCTGTTTTAAGTCACTAAGCTACTAGAAAATTGTTAGCTGTAAAACAGACTAAATTCTTATTTTCCATTTCATGGTGAATATTAGTCACTTAATTTACAGCTTTGACTTTTTACATCTTTTTTTTCCTGGGAGATAATCAAGCTAGCTTTTATAAGCACTTAGCACTGTACTGTAAATGGTTTTAAGACTTTCATCACCGTTCCTTTAGGGGAGACATATTTCTGTCACCAAAGCTACATGCTGCTCTTACATACCTCTGGAAATATGTGCCAGTGAATGACAATTGAAATCAAATTCATTTTTATGTTAAAGTAAAATAGTTTTTCTACCTTATTTTAAAGCCAGAACTTTAAGCTAGTATTCATAATAGGATCCTTAAAATCTCTAAAAGTTTATTTGAAAACCTTTTACAAATATTAATTTTCTGATGTATATTCTTATTTATGGAAGAATCACAGAATCACTAGGTTGGAAAGGACCTTTAAGATCATCAAGTCCAACCATTAATCCAGCGCCACCATGTCCCCTAAACCATGTCCTGAAGCACCACATCCACATGTTTTTTGAACACTTCCAGAGATGGCGACTCCACCACCTCCCTGGGCAGCCTGTTCCAATGCCTGACCACTCTCTCAGTGAAGAAATTTTTCCTAATATCCAATCTAAACCTCCCCTGGCACAACTTGAGGCCATTTCCTCTTGTCCTATCACTAGTTACTTGGGAGAAGTGACCAACACCCACCTCGCCACAACCCCCTTTCAGGTAGTTGTAGAGAGCGATAAGGTCTCCCCTCAGCCTCCTCTTCTCCAGACTAAACAACCCCAGTTCCCTCAGCCGCTCCTCATAAGACTTGTGCTCCAGTATTCAAAGCTTTTAATCAGCTAATTTATCTTAAGGCTAAAATAAAATTATAGATTTCATCTTGTTAATAAACATTACTGCTTTTCAAAATAAATTTTAAGCATTTAAGGAGAAAATTCTATAGGTCTTACTTCAGCAAATCTGCACAGCACCTCAATTTTTCAGGTATCTAAACATGTAACTACTCAGATATGTGCTTATTGCCTTGTAGCATGGAAACCTGAGCCAAAGCTGTGATGTTTTCACTTTAATTTCACTTAAGATTTAGAGTTTCATTCTGCATTCTTAAATGCAGACAGATTTTGCTACTCATGGTATCACAAACAAATCTTGTAAGCATGGCCTCTCTGTAGTTACTGGCAGGTTGCAGTCTAGATTCTGTAGGAAGTGTGTGGTATCAGAGCTCATTTTGTGTCTATAAAAGTCAGGAATGGCACCACAAACTTGTTAATTTGCAGCACATCATTCCAGTTTCTCCTTACATACAGAGTTATCCTTGGTTTGCAGTATCCTTCCAGTGTAGTGCAAAACATCATGTTCACAGTAAGAGCAGACACTGTGACTGACCTAGCGAAGACACACAGCAGCTGTCCTGTAGAGTGTTCTCTTGAAGTTTTGCAAGTTTGTTGAAATACCAGCAAAGACTTTTTTTCTCCTCCAACTTAAATAATTTCAGGGTATATATGTTAAGTATCAAATGAGCAAGTGTGTTGATGTTTAGTTTTATAAAACGCTAACTGCACTATTTTGGGATCAATTCAGGCTTCAGTATTTTCCACTTATGTCACTTCAAGTGTGAAAACAGTATTTGAGTCTGCAGCACCTGACAACTGAAATACTTTACAGATGTCTAAAAGTAGTAGACATGACACATAATTAGAGTGCCAGGCCAAAATTGAAATGTGAAATTCCTCACTGTGATGTTGAACTTGTAGCTTTCTAGATTAAAAAAATACCGTGCCTTAAACCAGTAAATGAATACACTCTACATGTAGCCTGTGGACTTTTGTAGCCTTATATTTGATTCTTGAAATTGACCAAAAATATTTGTGTGGATCATACTGAAATGTGATTTGGGGAAAATACTTCAAAAAATTAATTTGATCCCCTTTTACTATACTTACAGAAATGAAGATTTATGACAAGTACAGTATATTTGTTGTTTGGAATCACACTACCCAAAGTCAGAAAGGTTTATCTGACCTTAATTTCTCAAGTCTTTCTATTGTGACAAAAAGGAAAATAAGGAAGGAAAGCTAGTCTCCGGTATCTGTCTCAGCTTCAAAATCTGTGTGTCAAATTCTTTTAAAAATTTTTGTTCTTTAGTTTCTTAAAAAATAATTTTAAAAAATCCTCTAACTGTAGTTTAAGAGAACTATGAAAAATTTAAATTTAAAATATTTAAGCCACTGAGTATCAATATCTATGCCAGTGTAAGACAAAAACTAGAAGGTGGTAGGGTGGGGTTGGTTGGTTGTTTTAAAGCTCTAGAAGTTTTGAATAACAAATTTAATCTTTTAGGGAAAATATTTATATATAAAACACTGAAGCGTTGGGGGTGGTGGTGTATACGTTCTGTTCTTCGCAATTCATTAAAGAAAACCAGAAATAATCAAGATCTTAAAATCTTGCTTTGCTATAGTAGAAGGATTTCTTATGTATGTTTTTTAATATGAAGAGCTCAGGAAAAGCCTCCACAGGCTTTCCTTATGTGTCTCTATAGGATTCTTTGTATGTTTTGAACAAAACCCCCCAAAATTTGACTTCCTTTCCCCCCCCCCCTTATGTAACACTGAATCTTGAATAAAGATGCCATCTCAAACCTTATTATTGGACTGTGGATATTTAGATATGCACACAAAATGACTGCATGTCAGCTGATCACAGTAATTGTTTGAAGCAATACAAATCAAAGTTATTAACCCTCTTTTATTGACAACTAACTTTGAACCTGACTGCCATAATGCTGCTGATGCTGTGGCACAACTGATAACATTCAATTTTTGTGTCTTCCCTGCTACTTCCTTCTGTATGTTAGTTTAGGACTTTTAAAACTCTTGTTCTGGTCACCTAACTTTCTCTTCTTTCTTTTGTGATGACGTTGTTTCAGTAATCCTAGGCATTGTTGATTTCCTAGTGACAGGAATATTCTAGTATTAAAATCATTGAGAGGGCAGAACTACCTTTAAGGCCTTTGTATATGATGATTAGTCTAGAAAAGCTGTGTAACCTAAGCCTAGTAACTTGATTTCCTACTTAGCTTTTAATTGTTTTTCCAAGCACAAAGACAGAATAATGTTGGCCAAAATACCTGTTTTGGGTAATTCAGGGCAAGGAGCTGTTTGTTTGGTTTTAAGAGGACTTAAAACTTTGAAAAACACATATGTAACTTTTGGAAAAAATTACTGCTTCACAAGCAAGCCGTCCTACATATTTTTAACTCTTCCTCTGCTCTAAGTTTTTATATACCTAATGTAAATCTGGTGTTTTAGGCGGAGCCAACTCTTAATAGTTACAGGTTTCTAGAGGTGTTGACAGGGTCTTATCTATAAATGTTTGAATAATGACATAATAAATGATTGTGCTTGTTAAAATGTTTGACTGAATTCTCAGATTCAGTTCGTGCAATGCGTAATAAGCTTTGGCAAAGTCCTTGTCTTGTGAGATGCTGAGAAAACCTTGGAGAATAGGTATCTTCAGCTAATGGTGCAATTGCTGAAAGCTGAAATCTCTTAATCTTTAAAAATTGTGCTTTTAGATACTGGTACTTTTTTGGTTGAAGTTGAGGGCAACTTGAGCAGGAGCTACTCTGGGATGTTCATATTTTGTTTGATGGTTTCCCTGTCTGCAGTGTGTACTTCACTTTTTTTTATTTGTCTTTTTTTACCTAAGTGTGCATGACTTAGAGTACACTGTATAGCATATGCTCTGCTAAATAAACACTTCTGTATATTTTTTTGTATGGTGTTCTAACGTGGTTGCATTAGTAAAAATGGTTATAATTCACAAAAAGTGCCACTTACCAGTCATACTCTGTAGAGTGTTGTGAATGTTACCTGTACTTCTGTTGTACAAACACGCTAATGAGTGTCATGATGAATGTTTCCCTTTAGTCTTTGCTCAGGTACTCATGTGGAGCAGTTTGGTGCTTTTCCTTCTAACTTGTGATACTTGATTCTAAGCAGAAAATAAAAACAGTGAACAAAAGCATTGTGGTTAGAGCAGTACTTTAAGTAACAGACACTTTTTTGACAAATCGAGTAGAATACAATAAAGATCATACCTAATGAGGTTTCTCTCAGTATCTTCAGTCATGCACCTTAGGCTGTTATACCTGCCTTACTATCATGAATGGGAAGTGCAATAAAATGGAAAATGTTTGGTGAATAATATAGTTTATATAGGACATCATATGTATAAAACTTGTTCTCAGCTAAACCAATTAATTTTAAATTTGCCTTTTCTTCTAGAACAAGATTTTTACCTTGCATGAAACTGAACAGGCAATGCTTTGAGCATTTTCAGCTTCAGTGCAATTTAATTCAAACATGCATGAATATTACTTACTGTGCCATAAGGGCTATGTAATTAGTGTATCCACTTTCAAAAGATTCGATTTACAAACAATTTCTCAGACACTTTTAGCTCAGAAAGCAACAATACTAGTTTGGGGGTGTGTGTGTGTGTCTTTTTTTTTAAGACCGCTCACAAAATATATGCTAATTGAATGTTGAAATTTTTTTATTCCAAGAATATTTTATTTCCAAGAATTACTGTAGAATAATATACAAGCTGGATAAGTTGACTTTTATTTGTGTTTGTTACTGCAATCATGAAAGTAACACTGCGAAGATTTTGTTAACTGTGTTACTAATGGCGTTTGGATGTCCACAACTTAGTCTGACTTCGATTTTTTGTTTTGCTTTCAAAATTTAAACCAAAGAAAGATGTAAAGCTTCTAGTCAGAAACAAACATTATAATCTGGAGTAAGATAATGGCCAAAAATCTTTTAGTTTTAATATGTCTATTTAGAGATATACTTTATGTGATACTAACTGAAGTAGTATCAAATAGTGGAGAGAAAAGTATAATGAAATTATAAGCAAAAAAAAAAAAAAAAATTTAAGCAGCTATGAGATGAAGGATGCTGTGAAATAAGGCCAAGGTCAATTAGCATAGTCCTCCTTGCAGTCTTTGTCTTAATATCCTCCTGTCAGACTAGAAACTGGCTGCTGATAAAATCAGGGTAGGAAAGCAACACCTTCATTAAAATGATGATTTTGGATCTTGAAACACAGCTTACTTCTCTCTCTCTCTCCAGCATCAAGAAAACGATCCATATCTCATCTTGCTTGAAAACCATTCAACCAGCTGTAATTATCTGTTAGTCACCATTCTAGAGATATGGCTAATTACTTTTAATTAAAAGTAATACTTTGGTACAGCTCTGCTATCTCTGCTGGGAATTGTTTTAAACTTCTTGTATGCTTACCACCAATTTTCTGCAATACGGCTTAGGGAGGAGGAATTTGCGCTGCACTGTTATATAGCAACAGGTCTTAAGAGTATTAAGGATGAAATTCTCAAGGGTCTTTATGTCATGGATGGAAATGGAATCATTACTGTATTTTTGAACTCCTGCTAACGTCATTGACACCCACCTACAGTCCACTAGAAATATAAGTGCAGAGATCAGTTTGTTCACAGATTACAAGGAGACTAACCAAGAAGGGGCAAGCCAGAGCCAAATTCACTGGTAAGCTTTATTTTAAAGAACGTGAAATGGAGAATATTTTTTTTTTCCTTGACTCAAGTTGTGAAATGGATCTCTTAATATATTATACCAGGCTGTATTATTATTGCACTAATTAATATATGTAGTACACTTTCATTTCATGCAATTTTAAACATTGATCTGTCTGGATCTCAAGCCATATTTTTGCACTCTCCTTGGAGCACACAAAGATCTGATGCTGTAACTAATCAGCCAAGAAAAATGGCTGTATGTATTAACAAATGTAAATTTACAAATGTAAGTATTTTGTGTTAAATGTCATACTACTCCTTTTTGGAAAGAGAATTCAGTGTGTAGAAATAGCTTTGGTATGGGAAACGCTTCTTTAGAATAACTTGTTCTTCTTAGTACATCAGTATAAAACCAAAAATGTTGATAGCACACAGCTGAAGTCTGCAGTAAGCAGGCTTTCCTTGCCATGGATAAATTATTTTCAGCACTCACTGGATTGTCATGCTTGCTCTATTTGTTACCAGTGACGGCTCTGTAGGACTTCAGGCGTCTGGTTCATTGTCCTTCTTACAGATAGTCTGTTCGTCTCTTCAACATGTGGAAAGTGGTGCTCCTGGGTCTGTACACAGTATTGGCTGTGAGGGGATTGGCAAAAGGTGCTCCTTTCCAGCCAGAAGAAAAATGGAAACCTCTAGATAACCCTAGAAACAGAGACCTGGTAAGGCAATACTGCAAGAAAGATAGCCTAAGTTTTGTGGGGGTTTTGTGTTTTCCATCATTATTATAGAGAATTTCTATCTTCTAAATTTAAAGGTAAGAGGGGATTACTAAATGTTAGTAACTGTGCACTTGAGATAGTCAATAACCGCAACGGGTTGAGCATTCTTCTGTCAAGATGAACCCCCTTAACTGAAGAGACATTCTTGGTGTGCAGAAGTGCATAAAACTTCCGTAGATCTCCATCCAGCAGCTGGAGTTTTTAACATATTTTGATTATCCAACCAGTTATTTTAAGAGACAGAAGAAGAATGATTATTAAAGTTTCTCTCAAATGTGTGCTGTGTTGATTGCATGTTATTTTATCTTCTGGAAGTACAAATAAGTTTCCATCTGATACATTGTCATGAATAGTGGCTAAAGATCTGAAAGCTAATTACAGCTAAGAAAATATCATTAAGCGAACATTTGCAAGATCTTACAAGGAATTAGTGAAGGAAAAAAAAGTTTCCCACAATTTTTCCTTACTGTTTTAAGAAGCATTAATTTCTGCTTTTAAGTGATATAAAGGGGCCCGTTCAAATTGATTGCCCACTGTTGCTCTCTTGGAGAATGTTTCTCTTAGACATGTGTAACAACCGTACTGTTTGCCCTCAGCAAGGGCTTTGCTGTGCCTGTTTTATAAGGGATACAGTTTGAATCCTCTGTGGTTCAGTTGGGAGCATAGATGATCAGGAAAGAGTTGGTGGCCTTTGGACACCATATAAAGTGTACAAGCCATGGACAGATGGCTTGTATAAGATATGTATAACAATATAATTGTATGCTACAATGTATATACAAATATAAGCTTGAATAATAATGTAAATAACACGTCTGAATTATATCACCTGTAGATAGGATTTCATCCCACATGGGAATAAAGGTTACATCTACTTTGTGTCAGTAGAAATAATTAATCTCCATTGAGCATGCTCTATTTTCACATATGAAATATGTTCAGTTTTTCAGAACGCTCCAGGCTTATTTCTCGGGCAGGGGTCTTGATCTCAGGAAGTTCCCAGCTACTTTCACAGTGAACAATGAAGGACCAAGGCCTGTCATGTTCTACTCAGATCCTATTGCTTCTGCATTTGCAGATTATGAAGAAAGGAGAAATTCTTTTCCAAATCATTTCAAAGGCTGAAAGATGCTGCTGACCAAGGTAAAAGAGGAAGCCTTTTCCTCTAATGTTGTTACGTGTAACTCAGTGAAAGATTTGGATACAAGCGATTCTTGTTTCTGTCTGAAGTGTAAAAACAACTTTTTTTTCAGAAGAAATTAAAAATGTAGTGCCTTCTCTTGCCTGCAGTTGGTTTAAAATTGTTGAGGTAGAGATTTATGAGGTATTTACTACTTTGGTGAAATAACACATGATGTTTGTGTAGACCTATAAAGACCATACTTTATTTTTTTTTTACTTCTTTTTCTCCCTTTCTGTAATGTGGAGAAGAATTCTGAAAATGTACAGATAATAGAGAATGCAGGTTTTATTTAAGTAATTGATATCAGTAAAATTATAAATTGAGACTAGTGGTTTCCTGTGATATATGTATGTTAAGAAAGTTAATTTAGACATAAGATACTGCACTAATAAAGGATACATTATCTTTTACATCTTTGTCCCTTCATGCTGTTTTCCTTATTTCTATCACTAAAATTGAAGGTTGAATAAAATGATTGAAAACTAATTCACATCTCTCCATAAATATGAAATAAAATTGAAGTGGGTCAGGCTTGCATTATTAGTAAATCCAGCCTCAATTTGTAGCAGGTACTTCTCAGCTATTTTATCTATACATAACCATACTCCGTAACAAATAAATCCTTTCATACCTTATTTTGAGAGTCAGTAAATACTGGCAGTTCTGAGGAAAGTTAACTGTTTTCTCTCTACTTTTGGAAAGGAGATGTCTGCTGGGGTATTTCAGCCAGTGTTACCAGTGTTACCAGGTCACCCTGGTTGCATGGAAATACTTCCGTATTTGTCTCACATCTGTTTTTTTTTTTTCTTTTTCAGGCATTCTTCACCGCAAAATATTACTGCTTTGACTTTTTAACTGTTACCTGACAACTTAATTTTCCTCACTATCACAGTTTTTACCAGTGGTCATGCTGTAATTAAGCACCCTTGCTGTCTCTTGACAGATGTGTTTTCCTAGCAGAACTGTGTGTGTTCAAACGTGAATAAATGAGGAGTGCAACACTGTGCTTTTAACTACTGCCACGTGTCTTTGTTCGAAATCGGTAAATAAATGTTACCTTTCAGTTTACGGGAGCTTGACGTCCTAAGCTCTTTTGCCGTCATTTTTTAGACACTCTTTTATCAGAAGTCTTCTGGTTTCTTGGGAAACTGAGGCGAAGGGGGGAAGGCTCGGCCCTGGCGGCGACACAGGCCCCCGGGGCCCGATGGCGGCCCGTGCCTCACCCCCAGCCCCTCACGCCCGCTTCTGACCGTGCCCCAGGCACTCAAGCCGCCCGCACGGTACCTGTGTGCGTGTGCGCAGTTAAGAAACCCTTCTCGTGTAAAAACCACGGCTGTTTCTGAGGAAACAAACGGTGATCTAACATCTTAACGTCAGGTCGGTGACGGAGGCGCTTGCCTCGCGCCCTTAACGGGGCGGGCCTCACCGAGCCCGCGAGCAGAGCAGCAGCGCCTGCCGACGCGGCTCCCCACACCCCACCGGGCTCGGGAGCCCCCTCCCGCCCGGACCACGCCGGCTACCCGCTGCCAGGAGCCGATGCTGCCCCGGCCCCAAGGCAGAAGCGCCGGGCCGTGGCGGGGCGGAACTCGTGCGTGAGGGCGCGGGGCGGAGCGGGCGCCATAACGGGAGGGACCCGTGTCCTGCCCTGAACAAGGCTCCCCTGCGACGGCTGTGGCCGCTCGCGCTGCCCGGGAGTGCCGGCGCGATGTCGGGCTTCAGCCCGGAGCTGATCGATTACCTGGAGGGGAAGATCTCTTTCGAGGAGTTCGAGCGGCGGCGAGAGGAGCGCAAGAGCCGCGAGAAGGTGTGTCTGCCTCGCCTGAGAGCCCCACGGCCCGGCCCGGTCCCTCCATGACAACACCTGGCAGGACGCGGACCGCCTCAGGAGCAGCGTGTCTTCCTCTTTCGCGTGTGTGGGCTTGTGTTAAGTGCTGCTGTGCTCAGCTATCGGTTATGTCTACATAATTGTTAATTTCCTTGCAAAAACTGTAAGAAACTAGCTTTAATTTGTAAAGGTCATGAGGTACTGGTAGAGCAAGTTGTTTGGGGGAGCGCCCACCTTTCAGAAGTGCAGAATGATGCCAGGGTGGCTTGTGTCCGTGGACTTGGCAAAAGCTAGTGGTAGTTACCTTCAGGCACCATCATTAATTTCTTCTTTAGGCTGGAGCAATGAGCAGAAGCAGGTTTTGACATAAAATTAACCAGCATGTAATGCTACCGCTCCTCCACCATCTTCTGTGAGAGATCTAAGGAGGAGACCCAGTTTGATTCCTTTTGGTAATCGTTGTGGTTTCTTGGCAGCAATAAACACAGGGAGAGAGGCACAGCTTTGTGTCTAAAAGTAAGCAGATGGAGGTGTTATGAGAAATTCTGTATGCTTGATTGGAGTGTTGTAGTTAACTTTGCCACTGCATGTCAAGATGCAGCTGAATTTCTGTACTTCCTGGTCTTCAGAATTTTCAGTAGAACTCAGCTGTCAGGGACAACTGATTTCCTAGGGCAACCTTCTTACTGGATTAACAAGTGCTATTTTGATATTTCATTTTGTGTTTAAAAAGGCAGGCTTCTAAAAGGATTTGTCACACGTTTGTAACTTTTTTTTAATACGATGAACCATGTCATCTTACCTCACTGTAGTGCCAGATAAGCAATGGACTAGTCTCTTCAGGCAGAAGTAATGTGAACAGTCACCAGCTGAGTCACCTCACACTGATAAGAATATAAGTGTTTTTAAAGCAAATAATGGTGCGTTTTGTTCGTTTAAAAAGATAGCGCTTATTCCACCTGTTTCACTAGCAGTGCAAAAGCTGGCAAACCCATGTCTAAATGCTAATTGTTGGTATTAGGGAAAATAGGAACGAGTCATATTATAAAGCTGATGACTAATATTGTTGGTGTATATAGGATGGCGAAAATGCGTCGGCTGAAGAAAACACTGAAGATGTAGAGGCTCCCTCTTCATCCAGAAAAGCATCTGGGAAATCCCAAAGTCAGGATGAAACTGATGGTAAATGTTAACATTATAATTTCAGTGAAAAATGTTTTTAAAAGGTTGTTGAAAGCCCTTGTTCTTTGATAGCTGGCTGCTTCTTTTGAACCTGTGGGTATTGAAGCACATCATTGGAATGTGTATCTTTTGTAGGATGTTCCAAGCCACAGCCAGGATTTTAACTTTGTTTTATCTTTTTATGGGGCTGGATCTGGCCAACTGGTTATCTTTTTCTGAGAAACCCTCCATTTTCCGCCCCCCTGGCTTCTTAACCATGTGGTCTCAATGGTTTACTTTTTCTAAAGTTACAAATAATTTTTAACTTGTAATTTTTTAACTTATCTCAAAAAGTCTTCTGTCTGTTTAGTTTTGGCTTTTTTCCTGTTCATCTCTTTGCTAGTCTTTTGCTGAGACGTGAATGTTTCTGAATATTTGATTCTACTGTATGAGCGTTGCCTTCTTCCATTGTCATCCAAAGTGAAGTAAAATAGCTAAAAGGAGGAGTTTCTTTTTCTCTCTTTCTTTGCATTTTTCCTCCTGCTCAGTTATCCTTTGTCCTGTTTAGAGTGCCTACAGTTATTTCTTTTCTTATTTTCTGCTGGATATTCCTAGCTACAGATTCCCTGGCTGGCTTTCTCTGTGCAGTTACTGGGATGGTAATATTTCCTTAGATGCCTTAGCAATATAAGCGTAACTCCCCTGGGGTTCCTACACCGTGAAGGAACTTGCAGGAAGTGGTAGGAGCAGCACTTGCCTCTTTAGTTTGTGTCAGTGCTGGTTGATCCCATGCCTCAGGGCCTGGATTTGAGCTCAGGTTTGAGTGTGCTGCGGTCTGTTTCAGACACCTTCTCTGATCTGAGAAGCTGTACTCCATGCACCGGTCAGGGCATATTCTTGTGGGATTCGTCATATATTCATATCTCACAGCACTGGCTGTGAGATAACAATGCAACTTTTGATCTCTTTGTTTTGGTTCTTAGACTCCTCTTGCTACTTCCACTGCAAATTCTCATCATTCTGTTTGTTTGGGGTTTTCTTCCTTTTCTTAAATTTCAAAAATAGGCCTTGAATTGTCTCACCAAAAACATGCATCACTGGTGCCTCGATTTTGAACATATGGCCAGACCTTATCCTAGAAGGATAGAAAATGAACACTGGAAGTGTGGTCGGAGCCACATATCTGTGGTTTCTTATTGACTTCTTTTTGCTGATGTCTCTGAAATATTTCCAAGGTGTTCTTTTCTGCCCTGCATTCCACCCAGCCTGTCACACTTTTTTTTCATGCCTGTCACCTTTATCTAAGAAAAAACATCCTGAAAAATTTTTGTGATAGTGTTACTTCTGCTCTTACCACAGAGAACACAGAAGACTCAAGAGCAGTCAGAATCAAGGACGCATTGACAATATTTATCACTATTTAAAGAGTTGCTATTAGAATCAGACTTAGGATATTCAGAAGAAAAATGTTAGAAAAGATCATTGTTAAAATCGCTTTTGATATACGAATCTTCAGAGGTAATCTGCTACAATCTTCAGATGATTCCTGCAGCCAAGGAGACTGAAATAAAAGGGAAGATAAATTAGTAACTTTTTTTTTTCTGACAGGGGGATGAAAAGTCTTGATTTTTAGATGCTTAATTTCCAAGTCAGATTAAAAATAACCAAATAGATCCAAGTCAGAAAAAAAACAACAAAACAAAACATAAACTCAGGTGTAGTACCTAATTCCCTCTTGTATATAGGCAATACATGATAGATTTATTTTTCAGTCCCAACTTGATACTGTGGTTATTCTTGTATCAAATATTTAGATACCCAATCCCCCAGCTGAAACCGTTGAACACTACATATTTTGATATTTTGCATAGATATAGACCTGTGGGCCATTATAACCCTGAGGTAACTTAGTAATGAAAAGTTGTAATTAATGAAAAAAAATTTTTTTTTTAAATAATATGCTTTAAGCATATTTATTTGGTATTCTTATTTATTTTAGAGAATCTTGTTATTTGTTTTTCTCGAGAAATGTGAATAATCTGGATTTTGCATTTACACATGTTAAAAGGTACTTATTGTCATGGATAGAATGGTTACAAGATCTTGTTTTAAATTACTTCTAAAAATTGGTTGCTGCATTGTTGTTTAGTATAATTGTCTGCTCACTTAGCCTCTTCATCTGAAAAGCTTTATTCCATCCAACCGGTTCAGTGCTCGAAAATTGCTTAATATGCTTCTCTTGCATGGATTGAGAAAAATGTTGAGTAACCTATTGGTTCATTCTATGTGTTCCTCCATGCTTTCATTTCAAATATCCAAAAAATGTTAGCGACTGGGGTATACTAAGTATTGGTGATGAATAACAGAGTGTTTTAAAACCAAAGAGGTTGTTAATAGTTTTTATGCATTTCTGCAGGCCTTTTCTTTATGGAATAGCTGTTTCAAGTGGCCTACTAATTACGAAGAATTCAGTCTTCTCTGCACTTGTCCTGATAAGCAGCATGTACTCTTGATTATATCATAAACCTTTTTTGCTTCTTTCTCAACCAGGAGAAACTTCAGACGGTGTCAGTAAATCTGTTCATCGAGTCTTTGCATCCATGCTTGGGGAAAATGAAGAGGAGGAGGATGAAGAGGAAGAGGACGAAGAGGAAGAGGAAGAAGAAACTACTGAGCAGCCCACAGCTGGAGATGTTTTCGTGTTGGAGATGGTACTTAATCGAGAGACCAAGAAAATGATGAAAGCAAGTATTAAACTTTCATGTAACTTCCCTGTACCTCCTGAAGCACAGTGTATAATGCCAGTTTGTGTGATTTTTAGCTGCCTGCTGAGAAACTTGCCTGAAAATAATTCTATGTAGGATACTTCTGCTTATGTTGGTGTTGCCTGTCTTTGTTTTTTAGAAAATTACTGTAGATTATTTTTGAAAGTTTTCAAAGAGTAATGAAGTGAGTTATGCCAGTGTCCAGATTATGTTTGTGTTAGGTATCAGAGTTACTCTGTCGTAACTTTGATAATTGTTATGAAAATTATAAAATATTTTGGTCGGTCATTTTAATATTGTTAGCACTTAAATAACTTTTTACTATAAAATTTTTTTTTTATATAACCAACACTAGGTTGTGTTAAACACAAGCGTGACTCACATCTCCTGAATTTGGGCACAACTGAATCCTTGGTAGAACTAATATCCCTCTTCCATTTAGGAGAAAAGACCTCGCAGCAAACTCCCTCGTGCCTTGAGGGGTCTGATGGGAGAGGCCAATATCAGGTTTGCTCGAGGAGAGCGTGAGGAGGCTATTCTAATGTGCATGGAAATCATTCGACAGGGTATGTTAGAGTGGTAAAACATTTTGGCTTTAAGGATGGGGTAACATTACCATGTGCATCAGTAAAATTCAGTGTGGCTTCACTGATGATCAAAATACTCAGTACAATGTCACTGTATAAGTAGTGTGGAATTAAGAATATGTAATGCATTTCCTTTATTATTTTGCTTATAAAAAGAAACTATCATCCTAATTCTGCAGAGGCCTGGACCTTTCTTTAGCTTAACACATTTTGATTTTATTGTCTTTGTAGAACCAAGGTATAAACATCAGCATGACTTGCAGTGTAGAATAATGCTATAAATGGTTGTTGTTAGGTTCAGTCAGGCTGAGTAATAATTTTTAAGCAGGAATTGGAAGCTTGTCTGCAAGTTTTTTCTGAACTAAAACAGAGCAATGTTGATCTTTCATATAATTCTGATATCTGTCGTTTGCAGAAAGACAAGTTATTTGTTTTCAAGGTGGTTTTAAAACAATAGTTCTTAATCATTTTTTTGGTCTTTACACAGCTCCTCTTGCTCATGAGCCATTTTCTACTCTTGCCATGATCTATGAAGACCAGGGTGATATGGAGAAATCGTTACAGTTTGAACTGATTGCAGCTCACTTAAATCCTAGTGATACTGAGGAATGGGTTAGACTCGCAGAAATGTCACTGGAACAGGACAATATTAAACAGGCTGTTTTCTGCTACACAAAAGGTAGAGTAGCAACCATTTTAATATTTTAAAATAAATGTTATGTGCTAATGCCAATAATTTTGTTTTCTTCTGCTTTCTAATTTAGCTTGCTGCAGTTTGCTAAGATTCTGGTACCTCTGTCCAGATTTTGGTAAAAGATTAATGATTCTTTAATATAGAATGCCCTTTTCTTACAAAAAGCTTACGTATGTCCGTTAACATTCATCTAGTCAGGGAAATGAATGTGAAATCCATTGTTGCCTTTTGCTTTTTCTTGTAGCTCTGAAATATGACCCAACCAATGTGCGTTACCTATGGGAGAGATCAAGCCTGTATGAGCAGTTGGGGGAACATAAGATGGCTATGGATGGCTACAGGCGGATTTTGAATCTCCTCTCTCCCTCTGATGGAGAGCGCTTTATGCAGTTGGCTAGAGACATGGCGAAGTAAGTTGGATTTAAAAATACTGTGATTTGGTTTTCCACAGTTTCTTAAAAACTGGTATTAATAAGCTCTGCAGATGATTCAAGCTGGGTATGTAGCTGAAATCAAGGAATGCAGGTTGTTTTTTGCCGTGGGTGACCCACACACAAGCATGCACCCCGCAACTATTGCAATGTGTCCAAAGCCTGACATGTGGGAATTATCCTGTGTAGGATCAATGTGTCAGCGTAGAAGTGTTGCATTCTCTTAGAGTAAGAGAACAAAATGCAAATACCGTTTACCAGAAAAATACCAATAGTATACAATTGCATACAAATGCAGCACATTTTTAATCTATATAATGTAACTAGAGACCTGGAAACCTTATTGCCAGCAAATCGGAATGAAACAAAGTATTCAAGTTGAAATACAAACTATCTGCAACAGAATGTAGTTATCTGTCATTTGTGATTCATTTCTGGACCAAGTAGAAATCTGCCTCCCCTTTTCTGCTAATGAGAGCAGATCAAGTCATAGAAGCTTGCCTGAGACAGAGAAGGCTTGCGGTTAAAGTGTGTAGCTCTCTGACCATAGATTTTAGTAAGTTGTTTAACTATTTTATATCTCAACTTTCTCATGCATAACTTGTAGAATGCTGTTATTGGCCTGTTTCAAAACAGTTTTAAGTCATTTGGTCTTCGTGATTGTGACATGCACCAAAAAAATGCAAGGACATGTATCGTAACAATATTACTATTGAAGATTTTTCTGAAACCAGTTTAATGCGATACATTATTGATAACCTGGCTCAAGGTGGGGGGATATTATGATGAAACTCCAGTTATGTAGTAGCATATAGGGGAGAAAAAAAGGGTAATTATTTAAAATACATAAAACTTGTCAACCGTTATAAGGAAAGAAAAAAACACCCTCTTTCTCATTGTCTTTTGTAACTTAGTCCTGCTAATAATGAATATATTTGCTAGTATGCAAAAATAAAAGAAATATGAAAATCCTTTTGCTAGTGTTCAAAGAGTGGTCAAACATTGGAACAGGCTGCCCAGGGAAGTGGTGGAGTCAGCATCACTGGACGCGTTCAAAAAATGTGTGGATATGGCACTTTGGGACATGGTTTAGTGGGCATGGTGGTGTTGGGTTGACTGTTGGACTTGATGATCTTAAGGGTCTTTTCCAACCTTAACAATTCTGTGATTCTATGAAAGCACATATTGTCAGTTATCTCAAATACTTAGTGTCTCATATCTGTGTTTTATAGGAGTTATTATGAAGCCAATGATGTGACATCTGCCATTGAAATAATAGAAGAAGCCTTTACTAAACACCAGAGCCTTGTCTCCATGGAAGATGTTAACATTGCAGCTGAACTATATATTTCTTCCAAACAGTATGACAAAGCATTGGCGGTATGGAGAATTAAATGTATTTTTATACTGTGTTCAGCACCTCTTTGTCAGTCAGGATGGACAGTTTATATTCCTGTGGTGCTTAAATATGGTCATTTTTCTATAGTGATAGAGCTGATCAGATACAGATTGCTTTCTGTTAGTTCTGTAGTAAATAGCATTGAAATTAACAGCTTGATTGAGTAAGTTGGGGGCTGATAGATTTGTATGCCGTTCCAGGCAAAGGGCATTCTCTAAGTTGGAGGTTAGAAGGGTGACACTGAATGGTGTAATGGTTCAAATGCAGACCCTCATGCTTTATCTGGCATACTTGCGTTGCAACTAGTAACTTATGTATTAATCATAAATTCCAGAAAGACAATACATCTGACTCTAAGGTATCACGAATTGGAGAAGATCACTTATTTGCTCCTAATTTGTTGTAGCAGTTCTTAATCCTCACTTTTGAGGCATGTTTCTGAATTGATTTGGTCTGGCTTTGAGAGAAAAGACTTTAGTATCTGGCCATTGTTATATTTTCCAAGATAGATTGAAGAGACACTATTAGTTGGGACTTGTGAACATTCTTACTTGCTGCTATTAAATTACATCTTTTTCTTTTTTTTCTTATTAAGATTTTATTTAGATCTCTCTCTGTCAGTGCAAAGCATCATGAGCCGGCAGACAATTCCTCTGATCCTTCTCTGTACTTCTTCCCATTTTAAAACTCAAAACAGTCAATTTTATGTACACAATATTTAGCTGCCAGATTTATTAATACAGTACTCGGTCATAGAGCTGTTCCTCTGTTTCTTCTTGATGGTTCTTCTTGGGTCTATTCCTGTGATGGTGTTTCTTGTTCCTGGATAGCTGAATCTGTGTTTGAGCTGGTAAACTGAGCCTTTAAAAAAGAATTACCTTAATACAGTCATCTGGTATGTTTCTTGAAGGGCCATGTACTCTGTGTTTGTCACTCTTGTTTTGGCAACAGTAATGACGTAAGTATTTCTTTTCTATTCATGAACAAAAATACTGAACTGCATTGGGTCTGAGACCAACACTCCTTTAGGCTTCTGCATTTCTCCCCTCACAGGTCCCCATTGGCAAGTGAATGTCTTGAATTGTCTGGCTTTGGTTTCTATTTTTTAAATTAGGTGTTCTATTGAATTATACTAGTTTATTGAGGTCATGATGTGTATGACCAGGGCTGTTGTAAAATGTCTGTATGTAGCTGCGAATTTTATTTAATTTTTTTTTTTTTTAACTGAGGCAAGCAATACAGTTTCCTTGCTGTGTATTAGGCTGAGGAATCCTTGGAGCACTTTGGAAGGATCTGTGGAGAACTTAGCAGTTTACCTGGTGCTTTGCTTTCTTTTTCAATCTCCCAAAAGGCACTAAAAGAAGCTATAAAGGTTAAAAACTTTTCTAGTTTTGGTGAAAGTAACTGTTGCATTTCCTAAAGAGATATTGATTGGATCATCTAAGTAGTCCAAAATTACTGGACAAAGACATAAGGTGACCAAACTCAATACCAGTCAACTAACCCCATGTGAAATGAATGCAGCTTTTCTTCTGATAACTTTTGTGATGTCTAAAATAACTGCCATGTGGGCTGGTTACTCTATATATCCTTTAAATCTTTAAAATTATCTGAGTTATTCGTCTGTTTTAGGTTATTACGGATTTTGCAGGAATTGTACTTGAAAAGAAAGTATCAGAAAAAAGTCCAACCGAGGAGAAAAAAGGTAAGTAGCTAACAAGCGGTTAGTATGACCCTGCTGTTCATTTAATAGGACATCTTTCTTTCCGTTACCTTTTCGACTCATGGGTATATTTTGATGCATGTTGACAGGCTTTTCTCTTTTGAAACTTTTCAGTGTTTTTAATGAGTTACATGGCATGACCTTGGCTTTCTATAAGGAGTTAGTCTGATGTTCAATTAGCCCTGCTGACTCATTAAGGACAAGGACTGCTCTCCAGGCAACTGGAAGCCTTTTAAAGTTCTAAACATTCCTCTGAGTGATCACATCAGACCACTTATTTCTGCCAGCTAAATAGCTTCTGAAAAAATTTAGATAAGCTTAGTGGCATCTATACTTAAGAATATCAACCTTTGACTTGAGACTAATATTCTTCATAAACCCTACTTCTGTTATTAAACATTTAAATGTTTTGGTATATACAAATCTAGGGATATTAGGTTGTAATTGAATAAAGTAGGTTGTCTTTGAGAAACCTGCTTTGTGGAAGTCATTGCTTAAGTCTGAAAATGTCTGTTTGGGCTGTGAAATGATCACAGCATGCCAATTCCATAAGCAGACAGTCTGTTCTGTGATTAAACTGGTTGGTTGTTTCAGCAATCTGGTCCAAACCCAATGTATAAGGTATTTCTGTTGCCTTTTTGCTTTAATGGACCAGGTAAAAATACAGTTGATCAATGACTAATTGTTCTGATGGAGACTTTTAACAGATAAGTTATAAGAAGCAAAACAATAATGAGTCTAGGAATTACAACACAGTGTTGCCATGTTACCTGGGGTATGTAATTTCTTAAGACAAAGCTTCTAAACTACCCAGGAGTTTGGTTCCCCACCCTCTTTTGCTTTATAACTTTTTTTAATGCTTCCTGCTCTGCTGTCCTTCAAAAAAAAAAAAAAGTCCACATTTCAGAGTAAGCTACCAATCGATTATGAATTCAAAAGCAAATAACTTTTGGCTTAGCTGGTGCTACTAGGGTAATCCGTTAACCATTTTAAAAAGATACAGGGGCAGTGGCAGAACCTCAGGAAAACAAGGAGGCAATGGCTGACGACCAAAGTCATCCAGTTGCTGAATCCAGTGCTGCAGGTAAGTAATGTAACTTTTTAATTTTGTACAAGTCTATGAACTGATCATATGCTCAGGAACCAGGTTGCAATCACATAAAAATTGGGAAAGATTTCTAACACCAGAGAAGTAGGGCTTTTTTCTAGAAAAGGTTTCTTGTATACTGTTGTCTTTACTCAGAACTTACTTCTAACCCAGCCAGCCACCAAAACCAACAGCATTCTCCCAGGGCTTACCCACTTTGAAAAGAAAATTTTTCATTTTGTAAGAGTTTATCAGTAAGTGAATAGTCTCATGCTGGGTAGTAAGATGTGCAGACAATCACAGAATCATTAAGGTTGGAAAGGATCTTTAAGATCATCAAGTCCAACCATCAATCCAACACCACCATGCCCCCTAAACCATGTCCCAAAGTGCCCCGTCCACACGTTTTTTGAACACTTCAGCGATAGTGACTCCACCACCGCCCTGGGCAGCCTGTTCCAATGCTTGACCACTCTCTCAGTGAAGAAATTTTTCCTAATATCCAATCTAAACCTCCCCTGGTACAATTTGAGGCCATTTCCTCTCGTCCTATCACTAGTTACTTGGGAGAAGTGACCAACACCCACCTCGCCACAACCCCCTTTCAGGTAGTGGTAGAGAGCGATAAGGTCTCCCCTCAGCCTCCTCTTCTCCAGACTAAACAATCCCAGTTCCCTCAGCCACTCCTCACAAGACTTGTGCTCCAGACCCCTCACCGGGTTCGTTGCCCTTCTCTGGACATGCTCCAGCACCTCAGCATTCTTCTTGTAGTGAGGGGCCCAAAACTGAACACAGGATTCAAGGTGTGGCCTCACCAGTGCCAAGTACAGGGGTACAATCACTTCCCTACTGCTGCTGGCCACACTGTTTCTGATACAGGCCAGGACGCTGTTGGCCTTCTTGGCCACCTGGGCACACTGCTGGCTCATATTTAGCCGGCTGTCAGCCAGCACCCCCAGGTGTTGAATGATTAATTAATCTGCATATTGTGATTTGCAGTAATTGGATGTGGATGTAGAAGGTAAAGGGGAGCCTTATGTTGGAACTCACAGTTTCCTCAGGTTATTGCAATCACCCTTTGTGTCTGGTGTAAGAAATAAGGTGAAGGAGAACAGGCTATTAAGGAGGTGTCATGATGGCATGTGAAGGAAATATGATAATGGAGTTTTCATTCATTTCAATATCATATCATTCAATTCATATCATTTCAATATGATAATGGAGGTTTGTTGTTTTTTGTGTGTGTGACCTTCAACTTGCTAGCATTGTCATGGGTAACTCCTTCATCTTGTGTTTGCATTCGTGTCAGATTGCATTGAATGCAATGTGAATTGATGTGATTCTATGTGTTGTGTAAAGTTCTGTAGTTAACTGTTTTTAACAACATTCCCAGCCAGATCCCTGGTACATAGGACTTAGCTTAATAAAAACGGATACCTTAATAACAGGGTATTTCATTCAGAAAGCAGGGTGAAGCGGGTACGAGTGCATAAATTGCTGAAGGAAAGCTTTATGAAACAGTGACATCTTAAGAGAGTGAAGGCTCTAAGCACATCCTATGGGATCCTGCTGTTGAAATCGATGCAGACTGACAGCACTTGATACTTCAGATGAAATTATTAGGATCAGAGACAGTGGGAAGAAGTTGTTCCAACTATTGGGAAAGATAAAACAGAAAGGGAGAGGCCAGGCCTATACCAACATTTGCTAGCGTTGATGAGGATGTATTTTCTTCACTGGAGCTGAACATAGCCTGGATGGGATATGGAGCTTGTGAAGTGCTTGTTAAAGCCTATGGGTTCAGAAAGAAATTCTTTATCTTCTCACAGCTGTGGAGAAGGTCAGCTGCTGCATACCTGAGGGCGTTCCCATAGACATCACGGTCAAGCTGATGGTATGCTTGGTTCACTTGAACATCCTAGAGCCGCTCAGTGTAAGTAGAAACCAACTCAGAAGTTGGGGGATGTTCTAATAAATTACCAAAGCAAGTAATTTTTCCTGTCTTTGTATGACTGAGGTCATTGAGAGCACTCTGGAGATTCTTTTTGCTTCCCTCCCACTCTGAGAGACACCTAGCAAACCTCTCATAGCAGGAATACTATTTTTGTCCTTATAAATTATGCCTCTAGTGGAAGTGTTACTAAAGCACAGTAAATCACAGCCTACGTGCTGTGACAGGCCCAGGACCACAGTGCAAAGCTGTTGAACACTGAGGATCACATCTTCGCTTTGTTTTAAAGCCCGACTAAATCTGAAGACTGTTCTTTCACGAAGAGCACTCCTCATTGATGCGCACTTTCACCCATTGGATGTGAACTGTCTAGAATAGAAAAATGTGGCTTTTTCAGGAATTCTGAAATTCATATCTTTATTTTTCACCTTTAAACTAATATTTAAGTAAAAGAAGTGTAGTTCAGAATGGAAGTAGAATAAAAATCATTGCATAAAAATGTAAGCTTCCAATAACTGTAACTTAAGGAAATGTTCTCACTGGTAATTTGTGCTTGTAGTGTTTTGTGTGGTTTTTTTAAAGCCTCTTTTGACCACTCTGGTGGAACAAAATCCAGAAGAAATGGGTGACTTGTATTTGGATGTCGCAGAGGCATTTCTGGATGTTGGAGAATACAACTCAGCACTGCCTCTCTTGAGTTCCCTTGTCTGTTCAGAACGATACAACTTGGCTGTTGTCTGGCTTCGACATGCGGGTGAGAAGAGCAGGCGGTACTGAGGGATGATAATACAGTGATGAGCATTTCCAGGGACCTTTATCTAAGATTACTGGAATTTTAGATTCACATGTTGAATGATAATTAGTATTTGCAAAACCATAATTGGATCTTATTATGAGAACACTGACATGGAGCATTTTCTTGTTCTTCGTATAGATTGAAATTTGCTTCACCTAAAAATACTTTATTTTCATGTAAGTGAAACAGCATCTATTCTGCATTCCATCCTGCGTCAACTGGTGATGCTTTAAGTGAAACTGGATGCATCAGTACATATTTCTGAATATCTTCACTTTAATAACAAATTTTTTGGGTGGTTTTAACTGAAGAAGTATCTGAAAAGTATGTTAACTATTTTGCAAACTTTGAAATCTTCTTTTTCTGCCATTTAAGTGTATTGTGTTGTTTATGGTACTTCTAGAGTGCTTGAAGGCTTTGGGACACATGGAGCGTGCCGCAGAGAGCTATGCCAAAGTTGTTGATCTTGCTCCATTGCATCTGGATGCAAGAATCTCACTTTCAACACTTCAGCAGCAGCTGGGCCGACCTGAGAAAGCTCTGGAGGCTCTGGAACCAATGTATGATCCAGACACACTGGCTCAGGATGCTAATGCTGCCCAGCAGGTGGGTAAAGTGTTCTATGCTTCCAGTTTAGGATATATTGTTCTGCTAAACTATGGTAGTGGTCAAAGACGTCAGCTTCATAGGACCAGGGATTGAGACTTACTTATCTACAGCAGGGTGAGCCTTCAGAGCGCAGCGAGTGATTCACTGCAGAGTGTCAAGGATGGGTCCTCATGGCTCCTTCTCCCTGACCATTTTGTCAGTATTTCCCCTCTCCCACCCGATTACGTCTGTGTGATGTACAGCCTCTGGGCCACTGAGAACCAGTCTGGACACCAATTAGTTTGCTTCAAGTTGACCAGCAGTTACTACATATGAGCTACATGGTTTGGCCTGTATTGATTATAACTCACAGCATAGCAAAGGTTCTATATCCCTTCTCCAGCAGCACCTTTGCTATAGGTAAGATTTATGCTGAATTTCTCTGAAATTTGAGAATTTGAAATAGTAACTACTGCAGGGCAGTTTAGGGACATCTTAACCTGCTGCTGCTAAGATTCTTACAGCTTTCTAGAAGCTTCTACAATCCTGTTAGTACTGTCCTCAGTCAAAATTTTGTTTTATAAACTCACTCTCTGTGTAAGAGTTTGAATACTAATGTTCAGTATTATCTAGGAATTAAAGCTACTCCTACATCGTTCGACACTCTTGTATTCCCAAGGCAAAATGTATGGTTACATAGACACTTTACTGACGATGCTGGCAATGCTGTTGAAGGTAAGCCGATCTTTACAGCTACGCTTTAACAGTATATGAGTTCTGAGTTGGGCAGCTATGAGTTGGGTTAAGACAATCGACAAACGAACTCAGGAGGAAAGCTAGTGGATTTTATATGCAAATGGTTTCATAGTTTTGTTAGATAATAATCTTGCAGGGAGTCTGTGATACTGGTGTTGCTGCCTGTACTGTTCAGAACAGAGAACCACTTGTGTGTGTAATTGTTAATACAGTGTCTTGAACTCCCTGTTTCCCAGTGTACAAAGAATACTAAAGCTGCTTCTTAACTTTTTAGCAATCAGCATAGTGCTTTCTTGAAATGTTGATACTGGCTTCTATTTCAGCAATTTTCTTTTGAATTTCTTAATTTTTCTTTTAATGTTTTCTTGTGATAAAACGACCAAAGAAGAATTTGTTTTGCCAGTAAATACCGTGGTAGTGGTTTTGTGTTAATTGTTTTTTGTTTGTTTTTAAGTAGGGAGGGGAATATTTAGTAGACCTCAATTTTATCCATCTGGTCAGAGCCATTACTATTGTCTTACACTGGTTGAATAGCTGACTATCCACATATTTCTGAAACCGATACAGTAAGGCATTCACTGTTCTTGTTAAGCCTCTATGCAAATAGTTTTGATTTCAGTATATACAGGGATGGTCCAATCCCAGGAAAAGTCTTCTAAGTCATTTAAAGAGTTTGTGTCTTTCTTTTGCATAGCCCAGTTTGCACCGGAGCATGAGACAGTGTAGAGCTAATACTCCTCTTGGGAATGTTCTCTCTCAGGATCTTGCTCTGTTGTGGTGTTTCTAAGTTGCATGCAACGTGAGCAAGACGGATCAGCCATAAAGCTGCCTTTGTTATAGCATGTATTAATGTAATCTGAAATGCTGCCCTTAAATTTGTTTCTAGGTAGCAATGAGCAGAGCTCAGGTGTGTTTGATATCTAGTTCCAAATCTGGAGAGAGACACCTCTATCTTATTAAGGTGTCAAGGGATAAAATTTCTGACAATGACGACCAAGAGACAGCAAATTGCGATGCAAAAGGTAACAAATGTTTATTAAAAGCAAAGCAACAAGATGAACTCCTTAGTTCTGAAAAATGAATTAAACGTTACTATTTTGCATGCCAAGTCCATGCAGTTCATGTTAACATCACTTTATTTCTAGGACAAAGAAGGCAGCAAAAATGAAGATAATATAACTTAAGTGAACAATCCTCATTCCGAGAAAAACAGTAAGATTGCAGAATAATTTAGATTGAGAAGGACCTCTAGAGATCATATAGGCCAACATCCTCCTCAGTGCAAATATAATACATGCAAATCTAGAACGTAATAGAAGTACATGTTTTAAAAGTGGTGTGTTTTTTTTTTTTTTTAACTGGCCCAGACTCGGTTGAGCCACACTACAGCTTATTAAGAGCCATTTGGTGGATTAGGAAGAGTAACTTTAATGCATTCATGGAGTATGTTTACAACTTAAACTGTGTGTATTTCTTGCCATTTGTCCCCAAGTTTTGTCTGGTTTTTTGCTAGTATTTTACAAACGGCACTTAAACTGAAAAGAGTAAATATTTTATCTTTATTTTACCTATTAATGCTGAGGTGTTTTTGAAAAGATCAGTTTGATGTATGCACTCTTTTTGTTTTTAAAAAAGTTTAGCTCTCTTTTTAATTTTCTCAATTTACTGACTTCAATATTTTTAGCGATTTTTGCTGTTCTCACGAGCGTTCTGACAAAAGATGACTGGTGGAACCTCCTCCTGAAGGCAATATATTCCTTATGTGACCTCTCCCGGTACAAGGAGGCAGAGCTACTAGTGGATTCCTCATTGGAATATTATTCGTTTTATGATGATAGACAAAAGCGCAAGGAGCTGGAATACTTTGGGCTCTCTGCTGCGATTCTGGACAAGAACTTCAGAAAAGCGTACAACTATATCAGGTGGGGTACTGAGGAGGTAGAGCACTCTCTTCTGTAGTTGCTTCCGCTGAGGCTGTAGTCCTACTGCTGCAAATATTGCTAAAGGAGGCAGGCTGATGCTGTCCAGCTTTCGCCAAAACAGATAAGGCTATTGAAACTAAAGGAGCTTTTTGTTCAAAAAAATGCATAATGCATTTTGTTGATTTGGCCAGAACTGTTGGTTCTGTCTTTCACTCTCAACTTTGCCTCAGCCTCTGACCTGCTCCTTGAGTGTCTCTTCTCTATTCTCTTCCCTAAACTGTTGAGGTTGTATTGCAGATACAGCATTTACTATAGTATTTACTAATTTTTTGTATACTTTTCATTCTGTAGAATCATGGTAATGGAAAATGTCAATAAACCTCAGCTATGGAACATATTCAATCAAGTTACTATGCAGTCTCAGGATGTCCGTCACCATCGCTTTTGTCTCCGCTTAATGCTGAAGAATCCTGATAATCATGCATTGTGTGTCCTCAACGGGCATAACGCCTTTGTATCTGGCAGTTTCAAGCATGCTCTTGGTAATGTCATTAATGTTCTAATATTAACAAATATAATTAATGTTTTTTTCACAGAAAGATTTATTGAAGTGATTTTTTTCATACGTCAGAAAATTATAGGTGGCGTCACAGTGTCAGTCTGGTGCTTTAATTATTTTGTACACAAATCAAAGCATCACTAAAGAGTTTTGCTAAGAAAAATCAAGCTGGTGTGTTTCAAGTTTAGCACACATTGCAAATATAACCAACTTGCAAAGATAATTGAAGGCCAATGGTAATAAAGAATAAGAAGGAATTCAAAGAGGAAATAAAGTTGGTTGGACATTTTAAGCAGGCCTTTGACGTAAACCTACTGCTTTCAGTCAAGCGCTCCAAACGTCACGCTTAGGATGTGTGGCTGCCAGGATATAAATCTCAGCAAGGACTATGTTCACCTTCTGTGTCTGATTCTTTTCTGCTTACATTTTTATGTCATGGTTTGCATTTTTCCTTCAGAACCCAAGGAGTGCTGAAAACATAAAATTTTCTTTCATTTTTTTTTTCCTGTGTATTTTGATATGGTATATTAAACTGTTTTTTTTCTTAGTTCACACTTGTAATTTGAAGATTTTCTTTTTTGCTCTTAAATTCTCAAGGAAGGCTTTTCACAGCAAACATCCCAATTCGGTTATTTGCTTTTAGGACAGTATGTGCAAGCCTTTCGTGCAAACCCAGATGAACCTCTCTACAGTCTTTGTATTGGCTTGACTTTCATCCACATGGCTTCTCAGAAATACGTGTTGAAAAGGCATGCTCTTCTCGTACAGGTGAGTTAGTGCGATTATTTTTACGTATAGTGTTTCCTGGCTTTGTATCTTGCAGACGGTTATGGATACAACGTACTCTGTTTAAATAACTTTTAAGAATTAATATGGCATTTCAAAAGAGGGAAGTGACCAAACATGAACGCAGGCGAGTATGCTTTTGAACTATAGTTATACCCATCTGAATCTCCTCTCCTTTTAGTTGTGGAGCTTGTTCTGCTGTGTATACAGTGATAACTCACATAGATGTTAGCAGCTGCCAGCTCTTTGTGAAGATACTACTAATTTCAGTCTTGATGGCTATAGTCTGGATTTTCTTGCAGATTTTTCTTCTTGCCCTGCCTTGCTCTGGACAAGTGCTGTAAAGTAGAATCTATGCTACGTGCCCTGCATGCACATCTCATAAACTGCATTGTAGAAGCAAACTTTACAGACTTAGGAAATGTTTTTTTCTCCCGTCTTTCTTTTCTCTTCCCCCTTATAACTCTCTCTCTGTAAAGATCTTGTGAACTCCAGTTTAGGCTACCCTCAATTCTTCGGCTTCCGTACTCACATTTGTCCTTCATCTGCCAGATCCAGTTACAAATCACAGGCTGATCATTCACAAACTGAATCTTGAAAGTAATTTCCTCTACTCTCCACCAAGTGTTTTCATTAACTTGAAATGCCTTTTAATTCCTGTGGCCACTAAGCTCAGACTCAGCAGAATATGGTGAGGATCCTGAGCTCTCATCTGAAATTCCTGAAAAGCTGTAGCTGGCACTGATTTTGACAAAAGCTATAGGTCCTCGGCTATTCTAAAACGAGACCAATTATGTCAGTATCCAACTGAAGACATTTTGAACTTGCAGACTTTGGCCTAATCTTAATATTTTTATGTACTACTTTCTGTAATCAACCTGCCTTTCCTACCTGGGCTACTATGTTCATCTTTTATGATGTACTTGAAGAATGTCCTATTTATGTTACCCTGTGGTGACACAGTTTCCTGCTTTCTCGTTTCTCATTTCTTACTTACTATATTTGGTATTTTTACATCCTTTCGTGCTCCTATTGAGTTGATCAATAGTTCAACCACAGTGACATACAGGTGACCTTAATTATGATCATTAGCCGCTTGTGTCTGAACTAATTCCTCATGTTGAAGGAACTATCTTCTCTGATTACCAACATGGTCCCTAGAAAGTCAGTCCTCTATTTACAACAGAATCATCACATTCCAAAGTGGTAGCAAAATGAAATCCATGGGGGAGGACGAAAAAGTTGTATCCTTGATTTTTCCCTTCCGAATTCACCTCTTCTATGTATCCCTTCTAAGTTTCCCCCAGGAATCCTTCAGTGTCAGATGAAACACGGCATTTTAATGTAAAACGCTGTATGCCTCCGTCTTTCCCTTTGCTCTGGATGGGAGGTAGCTCTGGTCTAATGCCATTCATCTTTACAGCGTCATAACAAACCTTGAGTCGTGAAGAGTCCGTAACTCAGCAAGCTGGCAGGCAGTGGCATCCTACAGATGAGAAACAAATCTCATCTCCCACTTTACAGCATGTCAGCGCATAAACGAGACTAGTTTGTTCCACCGCTGCCTGGTCACTGTCGCTTTGGGTGTTGCCCTGTTTTACGTCTTCTGGGACATCAGCACCCAAATAGGCACGTAGTCCCTGCTGGGTCCTGCTTCTCTGAACCACATAGGAGGAGCGGGTATTCAGACTAAGGTTGGCAACAAAATTATGCACGCCTGGGATTCTGCTAGTCATATAGTTTAAATATATGAGCATATATTTTAACTTCAAACTGAAAGCAAAATTAGCAAGTATACCACAGAGTGATTTGAATTTAAACTTGCACAGCACTGGAATTGCAGGGTATGAGTTTCCTTTCAAGTGGTGACTTTTCTGGTGACTTGGCAATAAAATATCTGCTGGCTTCAAGAAGGGACATGAACTCTTGCTGCCTGCTTAGGCTATATGAATTTTTCAAGCCCTTATTCAGTTTCAGTGATGGTTATTTTTGGCCACTTTATAAGATGATATACTGGTAATTTCCCTGATAGCTGGTATTGGAGTAAATATTTATATGTGGCACAAGATGAAGAAAAGCATATGCTCGCATTCCAGAAATAATACTTTGATATGTACTTCATGGAGTTCAGAATTTTGTAGAATTCTGAAAAGTTGTAGAATTAAACTATTTCATGCCACTATCCAAGGCAGAGAGTGAAGGAAAGGGAATGAAGGTTTAGGTTTTTTCCCTACTCTCCTTTAAAAAAAAAAAAAAAAACCTAAACAAAAGTGGGTGAGGGTCATCTTTTACAGATTTTTTTTAAAGAAAAATAAGATCTTGCTCTAGCTTGTCCTTTGGCTGTATGTTTTTCCAGCTGGTCTGCTCTTCTGAACGTGAACCAGTCTTGTGTGTGTGTGTGTATTAAAGACATAGATATATACTTACGTATTTAGCAAGTTAGTGCTGGAAGTCACTAAATAACTGTGTGTTCGATTTATAAAAAAAGAGCTACCCGTTGTTACCCATGGCAGCGAGACTGACAGAGCACGCTTTTCATGGTCTCAACAATCCCATGCAACTTATTTTTTTGCCTTCAACTTGCATGTGGTTTTGTGCAGAAGCATGAATCAAAAGTTTAAATACATAAATTTAGGCACCTGTTCTCCAGAGTATTTTACTGCCATCTTCATAAAGGGAACATTCACATATGTGCATAATATGTGTACAGGGATTCTCCTTCCTTCATCGGTACTTGGACTTGCGAGGACCATGTCAGGAGTCTTTCTACAACCTTGGCCGTGGCCTTCACCAGCTGGGATTACTGCACCTGGCAATCCACTACTACCAAAGAGTACTTGAACTTCCTCCTCTCACCTTAGAGGTTCTGTAGCTTTCTAAGTTATGTACAGAGAATAAAGTCAGGTCAATGTCAGTAATTTCTCAGCCGTAGTTAAAATAGGTACATAAAATCTGTGTAGTTGAGTTTCCTTTAATTTGTATTGTCATTCCCCGTCATTGGAAGCCCAGATCTGATTGTCACCCGGTAATGCACTTGTGCATGTGGTAATTCCAAAGGTTTATGATTTTTGAAGGATTTACTAATGGGCTGAAGTAGCAGCAAAAAGGGTTGCTAAACAACTTTACCTGAATAAGTAGCTGAACTTTATGTATATTACATGCAATAAGTTATAACTGGAAGTTCTATATACTCACCTATGCTGGAGCAGTATGAACCAGTATTAAGAATGCCTAAATGAATCTGAGCCATGGTTTTGGCTCTAATTGATTGGTATTAGGTCATCCTAATTGATGTGTCATACATTTACAAGCCCGGTATGAGGGGAAGTGTTTGCCTAGCTTTAGTGTGGGTAGGTAGAAAAATTACAATTGTATTTAGCAAACGGGAGGGTTGGTAAAGTCAGCAACATGGGTGTCAGGCAGCGCTGGGTGTTCAAAGCAGCATTTTGGGACCAGGTAGAAGAGAGAGGCAGCATTCACATTCTGATTATAGAAACAAATACTTTGCACACAAAGCCAAGTTCAGACAGTACTTTCCTATTTTATGAGTTGGCTATCTAATTTACAGCTAATGTTGTCAGTCACCAAAGAGTTATATAATTACATACTCAAAACAAGTGGAAACTCATTAAAGAGGGAGGGCACAAGGAATACTATTGTTTCTATACAACAGAAAGCCTGTATAAACCACGAATGTGATTTGATTCCACTGTAATTGCTACTCATGTTTCAATTTTACACTGTTTTTGCATATAGATAACTTTTTTTAATAATTATTTTTACAGGGCATAGAAGCTGATCAGACAGACTTGAGAAGAGATACTGCCTTTAACTTGTCACTTATTTATCAGAGCAGTGGAAATACGAGAATGGCTCAAAAGATGTTGTATACTTATGCAGTTGTATGATTTGTGACAGATGGAGTTGATACTTTGTGTATCAACCTTTGCATTATGCAGTGCTGGGGCCGCCTGTTTTAGGTATAGCTTTTTCTGTAGATGGTCAGAGACATGGCTTGTGCTGTATATAGCTTTATGGACTTTTCCCACTTCTGACATTTGAACTGTTATCGCACATGGATGGAAGCTGTCTGTTCCGAGAACAGTGCTGGCATGCTCAAATGGGTCTGGTATGAGCTCTTCTCCTTTGATACATTGCTCTGTAATCAATATTCAGTCTTGTATATAGCATCAAACGGGGAAATCGGAAGCCTGATGTGGTTTGTTGTTTTAGTTTTTTTTGAGAGAAAATTTACAATGTGCAATGTTACAACTAGTTACCAGTGAGGTTGTTCAAGAAGCCATATTCGCTGGTGATGAGGGTTTTTTAAAGTGGAGCATTAAATGGACTATAATATAGAAGAAATGGGCTCATACTAATCCCTAGAGGATGGGGAACTCAGTATTTCGAGATCTTTAAAAGCATTCAGGATTTTCTAGGTCATAGTCCTAGCAGCTGTTCTATTTGAAGGAGATTGATTTCTGTTTTACTGAAATCAGCGTGACCTTTGTTGTTCTTCTGAACTTGTTAATAAAAATTCTGAGCTTAACAATAATGTGCACTCATTCTAAGCAAACGTATATCCTACTGAATCGCTTATAGCAAAAATTAATATAATAATATCATACAGCTTATTATTTAACATACATTGCAAATGGTCTGGGGTTTTATTTATTTCTGGCTGTTGAACAGTAGCATGTGATGGTGGAAGCATGTTCCTTCCAACCCAGCAAGAGAAGCAGCATGCAATGCTTTATCATAAATAAAAAGAGCATGTAGTTACATGGATATATGTTATGCGCTACAGCAAAATAAGGCTGAAAATATTTCTCAGCCAGTTAGTTTGCTGAATAGAAAACAAACCATGCTGTTGCCTCCCAAGGACTCTTGTTACAGTATCACAACTAACTACTGCTCTTTGCTTTCAGCCCACTTTTATATGTATTTGTGTTCTGTAATCATTTCACACAATTGCAAACAATGATTAAGAAGTGAGTCTTGTGGCATTGCTTAGACTAATTTTAAAGATAAGGCAATTTTATCTCAAATCAAACATGAAATTACAACATATTGCACTAGAGATATGCTGGGCCGTAGTGAGAATACAAAGGTAAGAGACAATACCAAGAAAGCCTCACTACCTGGCACAAGGACAGCATGTTTTACTTGGAAATAGTACTTGGCAGCACTGCCTAAATACAAGTCCCATGCCAAATTTGCAGAACTATAAATTAAATAACCATTTTTGTTATGTTAGCCCAGGGTATTCATAAGCTGCAGAAGGGAGAGAATGACTCCCTTACCTCCATTTTGTTTCTTATTCTTTGCGATACCTCATCACTGCTTTTGACATGTTTGCTGTATGAACTGGAGCCGACTCACAACGTATGTAACAAGCGTAGTATTGTTGCATCATCTTGGGGTAAAAATGCTTCCGTTGAAGCTTTCCTTATTCTTTATTGGCCTTTTCACATACTGTAACCCCACTGATTTTTTTCTTCTTGCAGCAAATTACTCCTGTCCTTTCATACAAAAAAAGTTTATCATGTCTCAGGAAATACAGCCCTCAGCACTGAACTAATGCTTAGAAAACAGAAGGCAGAGATCCAGTACACAGATTCCCTTTGCATTATTTTCCAAAACTGAGTCTGAAATACTCAGAATCCTATCGCTTGTACATCTTTTTAAAATAGACTTGACACAGAGGAAGGTTGTGGGGTTTTTTTAAGAATTGTCTTAAAAATTGACCAACATCAAGGCATTACTATTAATTACTGCTAGAATTCTGAAGCAGTTTAATTCTTAAACCTAGGAAGTACGAATCTTTATCATTCATACAAATAAAAAGGAAAAATACAATCTGAATGCTGATGACTTTTAAACTGCTTTCTAAATTGATTTTAAACACCAAATAACAGAAACTCACGTTTAATTAAACCCAGCCAAGAAAATTCATACTTCTAGCAAACAGTGTTCCAAAAGGATGTTCTAAACAGTTTTGAGCATCTGGAAGGAAGGGATACTACACTTGTCTCAACGCAAATTGTCTACAGCTTTCTCAAATGCTTGTGGAAAAAACCTATATATGAAGATAGACAGAACTTGGATTTTTCCTTAGCTAGATCCAACTTGCATTTATGGTTATGAGACCAGCAGTCTTTTACTTAGATTTCATTTCTACACATTATTACAAATACATTGCATTGTAATGGTGTAACAGTAACAGGTTAGACTGGGCAAGACTTCAGACAAAGCACGAGACAAAATACATGCTGCAGGACTGAGAGCTCCCCAATAAAAAAGTTTAAACAGGGACAGTCCACGTGAACTGACCTGCTTTAAGGAAAAGCAAAGCACAGAACATGAGATCCATACAGAAAATACATATGCTTACCTTGGCTTTAAGTATATCCAATGATGAAGTTGTGAACATGTACTCCACATTTCATCATTGTACTTTATGTAAGGGATTTATGGGATTTATTTTGGGCTGCGCTATATTCAGTCTTACCTGGCTGTAGCTTGTTTTAAGGACGCTCACAAGAACATAACACTGGGGGAGGTGAACCCAGCACCTTTCCTAATTCTCCTTCACAATAATGACAGTTATTACTGAAATGTAAAATCATAGAAACATAGAACAGTTTGGGTTGGAAGGGACCTTTAGAGGTCATCTAGTCCCATGCCCTGCAATGAGCAGGGACATCTTCAACTAGATCAGGTTGCTCAGAGCCCCGTCCAGCCTGACCTTGAATGTGTGGGAACAAACAGCAACGCAGGAAAAGCTTGAAATCCAGCCATGGTTAGAATTTTGGGAAAGCTTTCATAAATCAGCGAGAACAAGAGACTAAGAGGGAAAGAACACTAAAATGAATGCCAGTCTCACCTGTCAGCATGTTGGGAATATTCCTCAAGCCTCACCAAGAGAATTAGTAACAGTTTCAGTCAAACACATTACACGTCAACCTACCTGGTTTAACCATGAAAATGTTGTTAGCTGTTTATGGCTGAAGAGCTATTTTATATAAAACATTAACTCAAGACATACTTAAAAGGCTGCTCATAAAAGCATCTACAAATTGACCGACTTAAAAACTGAATCATACCTTTTCGGTTGTGCTTACCTGATACCAGCATTGACAAGTGTAAAAAGCTGTTTGCCATCCACATTTGCTGAAGGCCACAGACTGACAGGAAAAAAAACAACCAACCTTTTTGCTGCTTAGAAATTTAAGTTTTAAGTACTGCAAATATTACTACAACTACCTGAGAGGCTTAGCAGCCACCAAGCCTTGGGGAAGACTTGCAATGTAGACCTGTTATTGATCCTGCAGGTGGCAGCAGTGTTAGGTTACTACATCTTTATTGAAATTACTATGTTTAAAGAAAATAACAAGTTCTTGTCCATTACGTACTTCTGATATTTTGAATGGGTGAGCAGCCACACACGATGCTGTGGTTCACATTGCAGAGCAAGCTCTGAGCAAACTAGTTTCCTTTCATGTGAAAACAAGTTAGAAGATGGCTTCCAGAAGTGCTTCAGTTGCTAGAGAGCATTCAGTCAGTAGGATCAGACTAGAGCAAATCTAAAGTAAAAAACAATCCAAAACATGTCCTGGACCTGCTCTTTCATTCTGCATGTGACCCACTGAGCTGCATCACTTGCTAAAGCAGGCATAGACTAAACTTAAAGTAGTGCTAAAGTTAAAAGGTACTGGCCTACAGTAATCCTTCACAGCTATACTGTATCTTCCTGCTTTCCACCCTAAACCCCAAAGAAGTTTAGAAGAAGCAACAGGATGTGTTGGACCTGGAATAGACTGTTACCACGCAAATACAAGTACTAAGTTTAAAGGCCACAGCCATATAATCAGACTTTGCACTTCAATATACAAAGTAACTGCAGATGCATGGCCCTAGACAGAGCAGGGCATTCTGGAACAAGGAAGAGGTGAAGAACCAGCCCTTGAAGTGTACCGTATGTTGGTAAAAAACTCTTGCAGAGGGAAAACAGAGGGGTGGTTGATGCTGTTGCCCTGCCAACATGCAGTTCATGCAAGCGCAGCTACCATATGCTTTGTCCTTTTGCACTGGCAAAGGTCAGAATCATTTCTCCCTTGTTAGGCAACGTACTCAAGCATTCAGTATGAACAGAAGTGCTAAATGGTAAGTGCTATTGGAGAAGACTGTTTTTCAGCTGTGATTACAGTTTGAGTTCATAGCAAGCAAAACTAGATGACACTTTTGACTGCCATTTGCCCAAGGACACTGTGGAGGTACAGCACAGCTTATGCCAAACACACCAGAGCAGGTGTGGCACAGATGCCAACCAATTTCTGAAGGAAACAGCTTGACTGGGACAAACCTAAAGCTGTATTGCATAGGTCTGCTTTTAAGCAGTACAATTTAATGAAGCTCAGGTGTCATTAGCTTTAATAGTGTGCTCAGCCACCCCTTGTTCCTTAGAACAGCTATTTGCTTCAAGGAGAAGAGGCTCAGGTCACCACGAATTAGTCCACAGTGCTATCACACAGGTTATAGTGGTTATAGTTTAGGACCAAATTTCTGGAGGAGCAGAATAAGCTAATTCCAGTGTGTCTTCAGGCTACTCCTAGGCTCCGGAGGTATGCAAGACTTCCCCCCCCACTAAACTAAAAAAGTATCGCCAATTAACACATATAGATCCCACAGAAATAAAGAGTACCATTGATCACAGAGGAGTTTGCAGACAGCTCTGCTGAAGCAGATCAGAGTGCAACACCACCTATACTGAAGCTAGGTTGTACTGGAACCACGTGGAAGAGTAAGCCATGACAAAGATGAGCTGATCTTTAGTCGAACAAGCACAAAACCTGTCCATGTTATAATCATCTTCAACACATTATGACATTAAGTCATCAGTTTCAACTACTCTTCTCCCAGTGTGTTGTTCCACACTAGGATAGGTTGAGCAAATTCCACTAATTCTTATGAAGGTAAGATGACGTGTGGTATAACACCACACACCTAATTAATTCCTTATATGCTCCTAAAATAGCCCAAGGCTTATGTTCTCCCATGACCCAGGTATCATCTACATTAGAGGCAGCCAGTCCTGCCAGTTCCTCCCTGTCCCAGTCACGTCAGCATCCAGCCACAGAGGCATGACTCGGTCTTCAGTAATTCACCTGAACCCTCTGCAAACCATTCTGAGATTTGTTTTGATAGCACCTGCCAGGCCTTAGTCTAAGCAGGTAAAAGACAAGCGATAAAAGCAAAGATGTAGCATATCAACAGCATATAGTTGACAGTAATGATTCAGAAAGAACAATTGTTTTGCTATAAAACGTAGTCTTGTTAATATCAGTCTCACAACGCAAAGCACCTGAGTCAAAAAGACAAGGTGAGAGGTATGAGTCAATTCAAATCAGAGTTTACGACTTAAACAAGCCTTCCTAAGTCCCCTATATATGGGTGCCCTGTGAGCACCTTTTATTTGCAAGGCCTTCCCAGTGACACAGACCTATCTAACTATGTCAGATCAAGTAAAGTTCCCAATTCTTCCAGTGCCAGGGTGCTAGCAGGAGATACTCTCCTGCCTACAGCTGATGCTGTCCCTGGGCTGGGAATCACCCAGTCAGGTGAGCTCATTTCCTGCCCAGCTCACGTGGGCCTTCCTGGTGGTTGAGCTGGAGGTGTTGGCTCCTTGACCTGCTGTCCAGGGAGGTGTGAGTGGTGAAGCTCTTCTTGATTTTTCTCCTGGGAAAAGATGCCATGTTTTATGAAGCTGATGACTGGGGAATCTTTGTCATTACTAAAGAAGAGATTAAAGTTTTAGCAGTTTAATACATAAACCTCTCAAAAACTAATTACACAACTATATAAGAACTACCAATTATGGAGAAGGCTGATGAACCTACACAAACAAGGTAAGCATAGCTTTTGAAAAGGTATTTGTAGAAGGTATGGAGGAGGTGAAGGAGAACTGCTGAAGCAGAGGTGAATGCAGATAAGAAAATATACTAGCTCTTAGCTTTCGGACAAGTATTTGGTTAATGAGCATCAACAAGACATGAAGTATGTGCTACAGAACTTTTCTAAGTACAGAAACAGTCCCTTGAAGCCATCTTCTACCTGTAAAAATACTTTCTGCTTAATTATGTCCTTTGGCAAAAGAGGAGGAAACAAACTAAATTAGAAGAGGGGTCTGTTTTCCACCCCTGTGTAAGGAACTACAAAAGAAAGTTTAGGAAACAAAAATCCTGACTGATAACGAGCTGCCAAATACTTCCCTCACCTATTTTCTTTGCTTCTCCCTTTGAAATGAATGTGCTTGCTTTCTTTACGTCCTTTTTGAAGCTGCTCTCTTTGGGGTTCTTTGGCTGGTGGTTCTTCCCAACTTCTAGCTGCAGGCTGTCAAACTTAGATTTGAACCAGCGGTGAGCTGCTTCTAGGCTAGCTGTGATCTAAGGAAGGCAGTGTAATTAGAGCTGGTAAGAGAATAGTTAATGCAGCATACGACTCAAATCTTTCTCCTGTACATAGGGGTACGTACATCTCCATGATGCCCTCTTCCATTGCTGTGAAAAGGATGTATCAGAGAGGCTCTCGCTACAAGGGGGGTCCACGCTCTTAATGGGGTAATGAAGTTAACGCAGGTCTCCAACACAGCGTAAAATACTGAGGCATCGGGAAGAGGGGGGGAAAAGTGGATGCTGAGTACCAGAAACTCCTGAGAAAGATGAGGGAAGACTAACCTTGCCTGAAGAATGCTGTAGAAGTACTCCCTTGCTATTGAGGTCTCTTTCTAATCACAGAACAGCACTTGAACTGACAAGCTGCATGTAAGACCTCAGGCTGAGGCACCTCTATTACTTGTTTAAATTTTATTTTATGCTGGTTAATACCCTATAAAACATCTAAACCGCTAGATTTCCACCCCAACCCACTACAGTAAACCATGCAAACTATAATAATTTGGATCTTGTGGTACAGTAGCGCAAGGGTGAGGTGATGCAAGGACAACTGGGGGGAAAAATGTGCGTTTTTGCATGATGTCACATATAGAGTGACACCAGCATCTCAGGGGGTGCAATTGGACACAACACTTTTGTTTGGTTGGTTAACAGAGATACCCCGAGCCTGACAAAAACAGCCTGTGAGGGACAAAAGCTCTTCTTACCAGCCCCACTATATTGAAGTGATTCACAGAAAAAACTTTGAAATTTTTTTTTTTTAAATATGATAATCACCACTTAGTTGAAAAGGCCAAGGATGCACCTCACTCTTCACTAGAGACCTATATCTGAGATTGAAAGGGTTACTTGGTGAATGTGCTGAAATACCATTGTGTTACTGTCAATGAATTATTATTCTAATGATAAGTAGTCTCACCTGTTCTGACTCTATGCTGTCTTCCTTCAGTTTCTTTTCTGTCCTCTCTTTATATTTCTTCAGATGTTTGACTGTTTTTTCCAGTTTCTAGGTAGAAAAAGAAGTAACATTAATTTCTATACGATTTTTTCATGGCACAAATAAACACAATATAATGGAAGGATTCTCCAATCTTTATTGTAAATAGCTTAGAGTTCAATCATTAAAAAAAATAATCTGTCTCTCTCTAAAGTCAGATATAGAGTGAATGTATGTTAAGTTGTTACTTGGGCTTTCTGGAACAGGCACAGTAAGATTTATAGGAATATCTTTTGACTGAGTTCATAAAGTCTTTCTACCAGCTCTTCTACAACCCCATAGATTTTGCACAAATGCTTCCATGGGTGTCTCATCGCTTTTTTTATGCTGTTATTACTCTACCTGACATTTGTTTTCCAGCTGCTGCCTTCGTCTTCTTTCTGCTTCCAGCTGGGTCTCCAGCTGCCTGTTCTGCACTTGCACTTCATGTTGGTTTTTCAACACCACTTGCATCTTGCTCTGCACACTTTTCACCTCTGACACAAATTTCTGGACGTCCTGTGACTGAAGACAACACAAGAATGAAATTCCAATAACATTTTAGCAGATCAGTCTCTTCAGGAAACTAGTCAAGAAAGCTCACCTGTTCGTAAGTCTTCTTCTGATACTTCTCTTTTATTGCTTCCACTTTCCTCAGTTCAGATTCAGTCTCCTGGAAGTTGTTGAGAGGAGCAAAACTTTAGGAATTTTTTAGGCTCACTGGCTGTTACATGGAAACTACTTCTATGGATGTCTGCACATTGTGTCCTTATTTCTTGCCTTACGAGATTCAAGTTAGGAGAACCCATGTCCCACCTGGGAAAGGGGAACAAACAGGTAGCAGAGCTGCAAAGGAGTATAGATTCTCATTTAGGATCAGGGATCACTTGAACTCTAAGTTCTACAGCTATAAAGGATGGAAAGGGACTAATCGCTACACAAGGAATGTTTGGCTCAATCAATAATTAAATAGACTGTATCCACATAATTATAGAGGACAAATACTATAAAAATCTAATGGGGGGATGGGACTCTATGGCATCGTATTTAATATGGGGGGAGGGACGACAGAAGAAGCCACACAATTACTGCAGCTGCTATTGATCTATTCATCTTCTGTTCAGAATCTGAGTCCAGAGTCAGTTTTAATTTCAAGTCTAGCTCCACTGCAAAGGATCAACAGCAGTCCTACTCGGTGCAGGGAAAAAAGGAGTTCTCAGCTAGGACATCTGTTTTTACTGAAAAATGTGTGCATGCCTTTACCTTTTCTGTGTTAGCTTTATAGGCCAGGCATTGTTTGACTTGAGCTCTTTGGCTTTTTAGCTTTTCCCTGTAACTGGACAAAGACTTTTCCAGCTCTGTTATTTTCTGCCACAGCTCCCTGTTAGCAAGGGAAACTTCAGCCAGTTTGGAGGAGGATTCTTCAAGGGATGTCTTTAGGGGAAAGAGGAAAAAGTGAGTTCACATTAACTCTAAGAATTAGTTCTTTCTATACAACAATTAATATGCAGCACAGCCAATTGATTTGCTGTATCTGAAATACGCTATCGCACCTGGTGGTTTGATGTCTCTTTAATACTCTTCTAACAAAGGGGAAAAAAGTGCATGCTGGGATCTGATTAATACTAAGGTTATGCTGAGCTTTATGATCCAGCTCCCAAGAAACAAAGCAGACTTCCAAACCAGTAATTTATCCCTGGAGATGGCTATGCAACCCCAGATTATCCTTTTCAAGTCACTGGAATGACTGATATGACCGTCAGATCTTATGTACAATGAGGTATATAGTGTTGGGAGATATAGAGCAGTACTTGAAAAAGTTAAAGAGCACAGATATCACTGTGCATGGACACCAAAATGTCTGTCCACCACATGACAAGATTCATGCATACAAGCAATGGACAACTCCATGATGAATGGAAAAGGAGACAAGTATTTGTTGTGAGCTGCTCTTGTTCTGTTGGAAAATTGTAAAGCAGATGTCCTTCTCTGGAAATCATTCAAGGAAATCTTTTAATTCCATCCCTTCTCACCTCAGGAGATTCTTGACAGGGAGCTTTCCTGGAAGCTTCTTGGTCAGTTTGAATCTGCTTCTTCAAAGACCCTAAGTGTTCAGCATACATCTTTTCCTCTGTCTTGGCTTCTTGCATTAGCTGCTCCCTTTAAAAAGAAGAAAGAAATTAAGTTATTCACATTTATATTTAATAGGTGTTATTTTTTAAACACAAGAATAGGAAAGATGATTCCATTCTCAATACTTTTGTCTTGGATATATTCTCTGTACCACTACTGCTCAAAGATGTGTTTTTTAATATTTCATATTCCATTTATTTAAAAGGTTCAAAATAGCTACACAAGGTAAACAGACTTTTTGGAAAAAACAGTTTAGGACAACTTACTTTCCTTCATAAAATTAAATGGCTAAGCCTGTTTAGACAAAGGATAATGAGGAGATTCAGACTGCACCTACACTTAGGTTTCAGCTTTTACTTACTAGTGTTCAGTTTTGTGTGGGGAATTTAAACAGCTATCCTGTGCTCTCCTTGCTATAGCTACTGCAGGCCACTTCAGAGTGAAAGTGGTATCTGCTATCCTCATGGCAAAGTTGTTTGTGGAAGTGCCATAATGACCCTGGGTAAGTAGCTCCTCAGTACAGCAGAGTAGGTCAAAGTGTCATTATGGGAACAAGTGAAAGAGCTCACTTCTGTAGTTCTGCATGAATTTATCATGCTGCTGGCTCCGCATACAGTCAATGCTGATATTCATAGATGAGTAAAGCCATAAAGCTCTTCGTTAGTGCAAAGTAGTATTTCTCCTCAAGCATAGTATCATGGATCTGGTCTTACCTGCAGACCATCAGCTGTTGATGCTCAGTTTCCTTACTTTTCAGCTCATACTGAGTTTGGATCAGCTTGCTCTGCGGGTTATTATTGGCCTGCAGAACTTCTTCCAAACAAAGTAGTTTCTTGTCTGTTCTTCCGCTTTCTAATACCTTACAAAGTGGCTCCACCTGTGCAGTAACAATAAATCAGATTTATACTTACCCAAATGAAAAAGCTTAGACAGGAATATTTTTTTTTTCCTTCCCAGTCAGTATCAACTTGCAGGAAGTAACAGTATGTTCACTAACTGTCTGATTACAAATGTCCTAAGCACAGGCAACTAGATGGGAATCCTTACAATGCCAATCCACTGACTGGCTTAGTCAGAAGGATCAGAACATCTTGTCATATAGCCATGACTTTCTTGGGAAAAAAATGTTCTTTGTCAATAGTGAGTGTGTTTTGGTTGTGCATAATGAGGGGAGATGAAAGTGATTCCTTGGACTCTTTTTCACCTCCATTCTAATAAGAAAAAAAATAAAGGCTATATAAACTTCCAAAATCTCTGTTCATATTATGTATCCATCTGCAGACTGTAAAACCTATAAAGCCAAGGAATTTTTTTAGAGAGGACAGGCTTGTCTCCTGCAACACTTGAGTAACTATTTTCCTGCTCCACAGCCAAAAGTTGATAGAATATTTTTGCCTTGATTCACGTGAAAGTGTCACACCATACTGTATTCAGAAAAAGAAAAGGTACTTTGCTTAACACAAAAAATGCAGTGGTGGCTGTTACTACAGAAAAATGCAGGCTCTACCTGGTTGCTGTGCTGCCTTCCCAAGGCAACCAGTTTGGCTTGGCAACATTCCAATTCTGTTTCCAACCTCTGTATTTTCTGTTGAGTCTGGCTTCTGAAAATGGAAATAGGATTAAAAAAAATGATGCATTAAGTCAATTTGTGCACATCTCCTCTGAAGCGGTGACCATCTCACAGTTTGGATCTCTAACTTAATCAAATTAAGTTTCGCCTGTTACTGAAGCTAAACTTAAATTATTTTTTACCTACTTTCCACAAGACACATGAGACCTGCCAAGCTTGCAGAGTTAGCTACAAGTTCACTTGTACTGTGTTTCAGTGTTGCAGGAAAGGATATGGGAAACTTTTCAAACAAACTTGTCCTTTGGATTATTAGGCAGAACCATGGGGAAGATGCCAGTCCTCAACTGTATCTGTCTTCACCACCGTACTACTGATAGACCACAGAAACAGTATCGGTTTCACTTACTTGTTTCTTCTGAGGTTACTGATTTCAGTGTCTTTGTGTCCCAGTTCAGTTTGTACCACATCCAGAGCTGCTTGCATCTTGTTATGAGAAGCTAACACATGCTCCAACATGGCTGTCACCTTAGTGTTATCAACCTTTGCTGCCTCCAGCTGGTGCTGCAAGTTTGCCATCTGCAGTAAAAGAAATCATTAGGAAAACCAGCAGGAAAAATCAGTCATCTATTAGAGTTTTATTAAAAGATTCTTTTATAAGTAAACTGCATGCTTGCAGCAGTGCAAGAGCATGCAATGTTTCTGAACATAGAAATAGCTCCTTCCAATTACATAAGCTTTGCTCTGCCTCTGGTTTAAGCCCAAGCTGAGTGTGTGGTGGTGTTCTTAGGGCTTTTTGTGGGTGTTTTAACTAACTGATAGTTCCAATGCTTCTGAATTCTTGGCAGCCAGGCTTCAGGAAGTGCCACAGGTGCATGAAGCTGGGCTTTTATTCAAATCTAGGTGTTGATTCTAATGTTGCTTAGCCTAAGTTTTCATCTGCATCTCTTTCAAATAAAAAACACTCAAAGGTTTTAGTCCCTGTTAACTTTCAGCCATTTCTTCATAGTCATCAACTAGCCCATTGAAATTAACCATCATTCTAACTTGCATTTCATGGTCATCACTCACCACATTAAAATCTTCTTTACTAAGCCCAGTAGACCATCCGTTGTCAATGATCTTGGAGGGAGAATGTCTATTATATCCTCCAGTTTTTCTCTCGTTCTTTTTAGCATTTAACAGAATCCTCCAGCTGACTCTGAGATAACCTCCACATTCAGACACAGAGTTTCTTGAACATTCATCTTGTTCAAAATGAACTCAGTGTAAAGTAGAGCAGTGAGTACAAGTACGTATATCAGATTTCATAGTTTCTTCTCTTGAGCCTGCAGCTGACCTAGCATTATGATCAGAAGACTTCTGTTGCCAAGACTTGGCGGGGGAATTTTTTTTCTTTTTGGTGCCATTCCTACCACAAAATCAGTCAGCCCTTGAAGGCAGTGAAGATATGAGTACCAAAACCAGTAACTGAAAAAATACTCTCAAAAATATCTATCCACTGGAGCACAAGTAGATGCTACATCTTATTCCTATGTCTGCATTACTTCAGGAAGATATTTAAGGTCTCTTCTCTGACACTTCCCATGATGCGTTATCCAAAGTCATGTGATTTCCCTCTGTATCTTAGCAGCAGCGAGACACAGTGCTGCCTGGAACTTCATTAGAAGTCTGTGATATCAGCCATTGTCACAGCTCCGCAGAGCCAGCACAGCCCCTAGTTCTGAGCACCCTTCTGGTATACTCCCACTGTGAGACCTTTCTACAGCTAGTTCTCTATATCCACAAACCAATGGAACGGAGTGTTCTAACTTTCCCAAAATCTGAAAGCATTCAGATCATGGATTCCAATCATCAACATAACTGCCTTTGACTATCTGATGGACCATCCTCTATGATGGAGAATAAAGTACAAGAAAAACTTTGATTCATTTTGCTTTCTGGCAACAGAAGGCAAAAATAGGACCTCCTGCTCTCCAGGGAGTGTCCTAAACGTGGTTACATCTTCTGTCTAATTTCTAGATCATGGCATGGAAATTATGGATATGATTGACAGTTTGTCACTTTTGCCTCTTTAGTTTTCCAACTCAAAATGTATTACTAGATTGCTTTGGTATCTGGGAAGCAAGGGGAGTCCGTAAAGAACATTCACTGTTATGAGTTCATTCTTGCCTGTGAACAGAAGTCTCAATGCAGTTACTTGAATTTACAGCTTAGAATAGCAAACTCATGACAGAGCAGAGTCCACTTCACAGTCTTGTACCTACAAGCTTGGTTTCACTGCCCAGGACAACAGACTTCTTCTCTGTACTGTCGTCTGAGTGAACAGACTGAAGCAGAATAACTCTCTACCTCCCAGCAATATAGCTAGACAAGTATTATCTGCAACTATTTGTTCTCTTACTGCGAAATAATAATAAATCCTGAGGACTAACCTTATAATCCTGTAAACTGTGCGTTTTCTAGCCTGAATACATGTGACCAAGTTGCATGAAAAACAGCTCTGTTCAGGTTGAGCTTCCATAGTTCTCACGTTAGTTTTGATAAAATTAAGTTCTGTTTCCAGCTGCAGATTAGAATGCTACAGCTAACACTAAACATATGCTCTGTTTTTCAGAAAAAAGTCTATTGAATCTGATTTCTAATGGCTATGTAAGCATTAGTTAGTCTGACCCTAATACTGAGGGGTAAGAAGTGCTCAAAGTTTTTCACCTGAGTGTATTTTGTCTCTAAGTAATGCACTTGCAAAGCTCACTATCATCTAAACATGAATCTACAGCTCTTCCTCCAGCTTCTGCACTTCAGTCTTAAGAAAAGAGATGTGGCAAAATAGCTCAGCTTTCTTTTAGTGCAGAAATGGAAAAACATAATCTTATTTGGAACACAGAAGCAGAGTGATGTGACAATGTCTCTCAGCCCAGAGCAAATGTTTTCTTTTCCCTGAGTACCATAGTAAGAGAAGTAGCAAGTGAATTGCTTCTAACTTACCCTTCCATAGAAATAATTGCAGATTAAATTCATCTTTTTTAAATCTAAGTATAATGTCTTGGTCACTTCCTTCTGTCACTACCATTAGACCTAGAACAACTGCATAAATGTAGCCTTCTTGCTCTCTAATAATCACTATTCAGCACATTCTGTGCTGTTTTTAAAAGAACCTTAGGAATCTTTGCACCAATTTGTCCCAAATTCTATGACATAGGTCACACTGAAGTAAAAGCATTACTTTCAGCTCCTCGTTTACTGTCTAACTAACTTCTGCTTACAAAACCTTACGTATGGTGTTGATTTTTGCTTATCACCATAGCTTTCCTCCCTCCTTGTTAATTTGTATTTTTTTTATAAAGGTTTCCATGTTTCTAATCTTTCAACCAATTTTCTACCCACACATTTTGTTTTAATGCCCCCTGGTGGTCCTTAGCCATTTACTGTTTTCACACATTAAGCAACTTCATTATCACAAATCCTAAAGATGCTACATCAACAGCATCTTGTCACCCAAAGGCAGTATGAGCAGGATCAAAGATGATTTTGATACAGAACTCTTAATATTTGTGTTTGACACTACACAAATACATTAAGTAGAGAAGATAAATAAGCATTTCCCTCTAAATTAAGTCCTTAAGCGCTAAGGTTAAACAACCTTATCTTAGATCAAAATAAAAATATGAGTTTCCCATTTGAGCTGACAAATAGGATGCTGAAAGGTACCTGAAGTTTTCCTTTGTTACAGGCCAGTTTATTCTTGCTGTCAGTCAGTTCTGCCAGCACCTGTTGTACCTGCTGCTGGGTATACTGAGGAAAAAAGAGCAGACATCACCACTCCATAGGAAAAACAAGGCAAAAAGCAACAAAAAAGGTATTCAGTGTCCTTTTTCTCCCTGAGTATTTTAACCTTCCTCTGTTGCTTCAGGTATAAATTTTCAATAAGGTGAAACAATAAAACAGATTTAAAGAAAAAAATATCCAAATGGCATAAATTCCTCCTAGAGAGCTTACCTCTAGGAAGAACTGCTCAAATTGGCACAACCTTCCACATGGCCACAAGAAGGCCACTAGAAGTAGAGGCAACAGAAATGGAGAGATGAAAAAAGTCTTTGTCAACAGGAACCGAGAAGAAAAATAAACTAGAAGAATGAGAAGGCATGGACAGAATTAAAATAACTTCGTGAAGAATACAAAAAAATTAAAAATCAGGCAACTTTTTAAGGCTCTGAATGCTCTATTGATTCATATTCTTTAACTGATGACTGTCAAAGGAGTTCTGTGTTAAACAGAAAAAAGTTATACATATGCTACAGACTAATTAATGTAGAAATTTAACTTTGATTATCAAATAACAAATACTCAAAAGGCGTTTCAGTTAAAGTCCTAGCATCACAATGCTAAAGAAGAATTATCAGCAGCTAAGTGTTTCTCTAGGATCTCCAATGCATACAACTGGTCATTACATCCAACACTGTAAAAAACAAAACAAACAAAAAAACAACAACCAAACAAAACAATTGTAAAAGCACTGGTAGCACAGTATTACTAAGCTTTTACTTAACTTTTCTAGAACCAGTCAAGTATCCTGATGAAGGTGACTGAGAGTAGTGAGAAATAATGGAATGGGAACAAGTTAAAAACGGGAATGAGGTCCCAAGTGCAAATTTGTCCACAAAGGGCATAAAACTGTTGTTAATACCTTCCCAATGTACACAAGCTGAATAGCTTGTATATCTGTACATATATATGTATACCTGTACTAGAAAATGGAATGGAGTCATAGGATTTTAATGACATACCTAAATGTCCAATACCAAGCTCTGTATAGGCCTCTTAGCTCATCCCACACAGATATCTAAAAAGATGGAGTAACATTTGAGATATCCTTTTGTTTTCATTTTTCCTATTTTTGATTCCTTAATCTGATCAGCCACTCTCCATAAAATGCAGATTACTTCAAAGAGCACCTTGAATCACAATCAGTGATTGTGCCCCTGTAGTCGGCACTGGTGAGGCCACACCTCGAATCCTGTGTTCAGTTTCGGGCCCCTCACTACAAGAAGGACGTTGAGGTGCTTGAGCGTGTCCAAAGAAGGGCAACGAAGCCGGTGAGGGGTCTGGAGCACAAGTCTTATGGGGAGCGGCTGAGGGAACTGGGGTTGTTTAGTCTGGAGAAGAGGAGGCTGAGGGGAGACCTTATCGCTCTCTACAACTACCTGAAAGGGGTTTGTGGTGACAAGGGTGTCAGTTTCTTCTCCCAAGTAACTAGTGATAGGACAAGAGGAAATGGCCTCAAGTTGCGCCAGGGGAGGTTTAGATTGGATATTAGGAAGAATTTCTTCACCGAGAGGGTGGTCAAGCATTGGAACAGGCTGCCCAGGGAGGTGGTGGAGTCGCCATCTCTGGAAGAGTTCAAAAAACATGTAGATGTGGCGCTTCAGGACATGGTTTAGGGGACATGGTGGTACTGGATTAATGGTTGAACTTGATGATCTTGAAGGTCCTTTCCAACCTTAGTGATTCTGTGATTCCTGCTACAGTTACAGATCAGTTGGGTCATCAGTTATCTACTTTATCAGTGACTTACCTGTTCATGTGCCAGTGCAGCCAAGCGATGCAATAGCCTCTTGTTCTCTTCCTCTCGTGTTTTCAAAGTGAATTTCATTGAAATCATTTCTAGCTATGAACAACAAAAACCAGTTCTAATCATACCACTCCAAGATTTCCAGTCACAACATTTGTGATTAGTATCACAAAACCTCAGCACTACATATGAATTAGGTATAGTCTCTCCTGTTTCAGAGAGCCCTTCCACAACAGTGAAAGAAACTCTACCAACCATGCTGACTTCTGTCATAACACTAAGGAATTTCTCATTTATGCCACAAACGCTGCCTTTCCTTTTCCAGGCTATGCATATGCAAGGAAGCTGAAAATTATTTATCATTTGCCACAACAGCATAAAAAACTTATTACTACAAATAGGGCCTTGTGTAGGTAGCAGTAGGGTTGCTGCTCCAAAGGACACATCTATATAGACATGAAAAAAACCAAACAGAAAAGTGAACAATATGACTATGGTAAATATCACTCTATTTAGAAATAATTTAATTGAGAGAGTAAGCAAAATGAAAGGAAAACTCAGAGAAAGACAACACTGAATTTAAAGAACAGCCATATATATTGCAAGATACCTCATTCTCTGTTTTTTCCACTTCCAATTTATTCCTTTCCTGTATTATTTCATTTGCTGTCGTCCTTATCTGTTAAAAGAAATGTGAAATCATTGTCACCTGAAAATGTCCAGATTCACAGAAATACTATGCATCTCCAGAACAGGTGATCTGAAGGTTGCAAGTCAACACCAAAGTTCAGAAATAGCATCTGCAGAGCTGCCCTGTTCTCTCTTTTTATGCTCCAGAGAAGAGATATTACAGGTCAAACTATAAGCATAGTTGGAAAGGGGAGAGTGTGTCACGCTTGCCACTGCAATAGCAAAAAGTAACCGTCTGGAAAGCAAAACTGGTCTGTTAATAACTCTAGCAATGTGGGTCCTAAAGCAGCCTTCAAGAATATAGCTTTAAAACAGTAAGTGTTCTGTACCTCCTCTTGAAGATCTTCCTTTTCCACCAGCAGAGATCCTTTCTCTTGCAAAGCTGTCTCAAGTTCACCTTGCAGTCTAGCAACAGTACATTCCAAAAGCTGTTTCTGTGTGTTTGCTGCCTCCTCAGCAAGGCTTGCTTTCTGCCTGTATTTGCCATGCTCTGTATGCAAGGCCTCCCTAAAGAAAGACAAAATAGCCAAGCTGGAGTTCTACGCACAACAGAAGGACAGATGATGGCCCCCACATTAAATACCAAACTGGCCCTTCTGTGTTAATAAGTAGCAAGTGCTAGAGAAGCAGAACACAAGGTGGTGAGAATGCAATGGAGGAAGGGAAGACAGGCTGCAGACAAGGAAACTCCTCACAGCGCGCTCTGAAGCTGAGCCCTCTCATGCTGCACACTATGTAGCTCTCTGAGAACGTCGGCATGGGCAGCATTCAGAAGCAAGTCTTGCTCTTGCAGCTTACGAGTCTTTTCTTGTTCTGCCTAAAGGGGAAAAAATTACCCAGGCAATAACACTGATCTTAGAATGATGAGGGATGAGTAATTAATTTACAAAGCTGTTAATCTGTCATTGAACTCCTGCATCATCCCTATAGTTCTGCATGTTGTGATGTGCTGCTTGAATAGAGTGTAAAAGCTGAGTTCACCTTACCTTCTTTTATATTTAATCTCAGATCTTTATTACTTATGCTCAGCTTCTGCATTTACTGTACTTGCAATGCCCAATAATCCCCACGTTCCTCTTTCTCAGTGGTTGTTACAGGATGTTTCTATAAACAGTATTATCATATTTACACTCTTTCCCCATAAGATGACTTTTTTTTCTGTATTGAAAATAAATCTTTGCCAAAGAACAACACTAACACTTCTTTATAGAACACACCTTTATAGAACTTTCATTGTTACATGTAATGTACTTTACTGTACTCCCACAGATTATCAGTATTAGGAATTAGTCTGTTGTATAATGTCTGAGCTGCAGACAACTTTCTTGGACTGTAAAAGTAGGCTACATACCTTAAGCATAGTTTGATGATCTGAAATTAGTTTAGCATTCTCCATGGCAACACTTTGGAGTGTGGTGCTGAGCTCTGAGCATTGTTGGCTTAAGTGGTCATTAAGAACCTGGTTAGATAGAAGGCAGAGGATGACAAACATGTTTTCAGGGTCTTGGTTTGGGTTTTTTTTTTCTGCACAGTAGGCTGTCAGAAACTTAAAAAAAAAAACAACCTCTTGCAGATGTGGAATAATCTATTTTAGGTAGAAAATTTCAAAAAAATTTGTTCAGGTAGTCCCAATTTATGGTAGACTTATTCCAAGGTGTTAAAAGTTTACAGTAATGGGAAAAAAGAGAATTTTTACCAATCAAGCATAATCACTTATTAGTTTTGAAGTCTCCAAAAAAGTAGTATTTCTAAGGCAAAGAAGGCAAAAAGTGAAAACAGACCCCTAATTTCATAGTTTAATTACTGTAGATAACCAAAGAAAAATGGAACTTTCCTGTGAAAGACATATCCAAATCCCATTACCAGTGAACACCGTGAAACAAACACATATCTGTTGGCGGGGGGGACTAGGAAAATGTTTTCTAGAATATGTTCTAAAAAAAGGGAAAGTAGAGTAAATAAAATTTTTTAGAATGTACTGAGGTCAACCTTTTGTCCCAAAAGGCAAAGGAAACTTGAGCCGAGCAGGTGCTCCATACTTGACTCGTTAATAGAAACATATTGAGGTCGAATCTGAAGGTGCAAAGCCATATAAATGTACTACTTCAAGGGTAGATAGAAGAGGGAGCAGCAGTAGTTCTGTATGTCCTGGCCCCTGAAGAAGACACTTTCAAAAAAGCTGATGCAAAATAAATATTAGGAAGAAAACTTTTCAGCCTTAAGGCTGGGAAATCTGGAATGGTTACATAGGCTAGTGATCAAATTCCTTCACTGGAAGTTGTTCATTAGCCTGCATTACCTGAGGGCACTAAACTTGGTCTTCTGACCTGCATTTAAGGCTTCCCAGCAAATCTAAAATCATTTCTCACTATAATCACTTGTTTTGTTATACTTTATTTCCATTTTAGAAACAAGAAAGAGTTGCTATTTTCATTACCTGTACTTTCTCTGCTGTTTCTCGCAGGGCAGTCATTTTGGACTGAAGTTGCAGGTTCTCTTTGCATTTTTTGCTGAAGGACAGTTGTGCAATCTAAGGGGCAATAAAACAGAACATCCACTGAGAAAAAATGTAAACGTAATTTAGCTAGGGACTTTACAAATATTGAGTCTTCATTTCATACTTGCCTATTTCCTTTAAGCTGTTGTCATATGGCTATGTGCTCTTGCAAGCATCAGACATGGCTCCTATAATACATGCCTCATTCTAAAATATACCTTGAAATAATAACCAAAGTGCTATTTGCTCTAACTTAGCTTTGGAAGTGGAGGGTGACTTTATATCCTTCTGAGTTCAAACTTATTAGTCTCTACTATAATTAATCTCCATACTTCTGAACTTAAAAGATCTCCCTGCCAGAAGTGGTACAGTTCACAACTGAAGGAATCCTTTGCTAGCACTGTGAGACCCCACATCCAAAGCTGAACTTTTACTTCATCTTCACTGAAACGCACTCTTTCAGAAAAGACTTCAGAGAGCACACACAGTCCCTACACAGGCAATAAGCCTATTTTAGTATCCAGTTGATGAAGACTTTGGCTTTTCCGTAGTATCAGTCACCAATCCATCTATTTGTCTCCTTTGTATGCAATACTTGTGCTACCACAACTGTGTTTCCTGGTCAGTTCTAGCTTTCCAAGGAGGGCATGGCTATCAGTGTTTTGATATTTCAGTAGAATATGAAAGTTAATCTTTCAAAAAATAAGTAGGGCAACCCTAAAATAAGACATTCAATGGTTAGTAGCCTTGGTCACATGTGGCTTTTGCCCACATAAAAATTCTGCCTCTGAAGTGTGGTACACGTAAAATGCCCCATATATGCTGTTCTGATATTTATTTAGCTATTTTCCTCACCAACACTTGTTTACAACTTACTTTTGCTTTTTCATCAAGCTGGGAAATGATACAGTTCCTGGAGTCTAAAAATAGAAAAGAATGTCAGGACATTCTTTGTTATCTGTTTGGTAATTTTAAACGGTGACATTTTGATTTAATGCTTCCGTTTAGCTAAGTTACTGAATATGCCAAAAGCAGGTAAGACTTCTACAAATGTGGTGTTCTTTAACACTTTTCTTGATAACTTCAATATTTCAGCAAAATTACTTTAAAAAATTGATTCCATAAATTGTTAGGAACACTTACCTTTTAATTTGGACAATATGGAGCTTCCCCTAACCTGGGGGAACAGAATGGGAATCTAAATGAGATGAACTAGAGGCTTATCCAAGATGCTTGTCCTGATACTGATGATTACTAGGGCACGTTTTTTTAATCAGCTGTAAAAGACTCAATAGCAATGGGCTACTTGCACATCAGTTCAGGAATCATGCATTAATGGTTACTTGCTAGATGAAGTCTCCACTGAGAAGAATTTATGCTCATGGAATCTTTTCATACTGTTGTTGTGTATTCATTACCCTGATTACCACTGTTATCAGTTTCCTCTAGGTAAGAAGAGGCTTTAGAAACATCACATGCAAACTAAAGGCCTTTAATATTTCATCACCTCTTAAGATGTCCTCCATTCCTCTTAACTGATAGAGCTGCCACAGGTCTGGAGGACCTCAGTGCTTCTTTCCTCTCACTGTGGAAGCAATGAGAGAAGGGCTAAAACCATATGACAAGAACACACTGTCATACCCAGCTCAGCTTTCAGTTGTGTGCACTGTTGCTTCAGCTGAGCAGTTCTTTCCTGCTCCTCTTGCAGCCTCACTTGGGCTAGCTGGACATCTTTACGCAACTCTTGGCAGTCCTGCCGTAATATCTGCACCTGCAATGATATCACAGATTATTCTTTAAGATTCAGAATTCAGTCAGGTAAAGCTAAGCAAACTTCAGAGCCTGAAAAGTTCTGGAAAACCATCTAACTGGAAAAGATATAGCCTGATCAGTTGCCTCTCTTTCTGCTTGTCCTAATCTTCTGCAGAAGACCTTTATGGCAAGCAACTCAATTTCTATATGTAACCCAGTGTATGTGTGTTTATAATCATTTTTATATAACAGGCAGAATCTAATAAATTTGAACAATTAAAAGATCAAGCTATAAAAGATGAAGGTGAAATAACAACACTCAAGGCACTTTAACAAGTCTGCCTCATGCCCTTTTGTGAGGAATTTTTTTTTGTTTTAACACTAACTAATAAATATACCACAGTCAACTATACCCATCAGAAAGTGATAGATGAATTAAACTAAGCCTTTGCTTCTCACATGATGTGTAATTCATAAAGTTCAATAATGTATCCAACATTTTTCCACTTCTGCTGTAGAAGAACACAAAGATGATAAAAGCCACATAGGAAAAAAAAATACAGTAATATGTTTCAGGAACAAAGAGACCTTGATGATCATCAAAAAATTGAAAAAACCCCACCCTTAGTTATTTAAGTTTTGGTACTTTGCTATTCGCTTTGTTTTATCTGTACTAAACTGTTGCTATGAATTCAGAAGTGTTAGAGTGACTGCATGTGGCAAATGTGTGCGTATGCAGGCAGAAAACGGGACTGGTTTTGTTATATGAATTACGTGTAAGCCAGTTCATTTCTACCATGAACTATGGCCCCTCCTCATACTCCAAAATAGCTAGGTAATGCAAATACAGCTGAGAGCAAAAATCTAGCTTTGTCATCATGGCAATTAATGAGGAAAACCTTCTTACTCCCAGAATGTTTAAGATCTCAACAGAGTATTTTTCAGAAATTGCATTTTCTTAAAGAAGGTTTATCAGTACCTCATTATAAAGAGGCTTGTTTAACCTGGTGAAGAAGAGGTTAAGGCAGGATCCAGTTGTGGCCCACAAATCTGAGACGTAGTTACAAAGATTATGAAGTCAAACTTTTTTCAGTTGCGTGGAATGATTTAATAAGGGGCAATGGTCCCAGATTTAAGCTTGAAACATTCAGATCAGATGGCTGGGGGGCGGAATCCTAACTGGAACAATACTGCAGCACTATTAAAAAATCCCAACAAACCAAACAACAAAAATCCCAAAACCTAAAGCAGCCATGGAATCACAGTCCTTGAACTCTGCTAGAGTTCACACACCACTGCCCCAATCCAGTGTTTGTGATACTTCTACTTTGAGCAGGAAGTTTGTCTACATCATGTCTTCTGATCAGCGTTTGTACAAGGTGTTGTAATTATAAAGTGTTTTTAACTGGTTCCTAGGAATGACATCCAAGTTCTTGCTCTTCCTCCCAGATGAGAAAATGAAAACAGATACAAAAAAAGACTGAAAGTTTCTCAAACCTGCTTTCGTTCTGCTTCTACTGTTGTTTCAATGTCCTGTACATGACACATCACAGTTGCTTGGGATTCCTCCAAAGACTCCCTCAGTCTGATCTCCTGGGACAGCTGTTCTTTTAGCTAGAAAAAATAAACAATTTCTGACGCAGGTCTAATTAAGCAGATTGGACAAACACTTCAAGCTCATATATGAAAGACATTCTGTCTGGGTATTTAATCATAAGCATGGCTGGCAGATTTCTTTGGGTTGTGCACATTCCAAAATTGCACCAGAATATTATTGAAGGATCTTCTTCAAATCTTTAAATAATATTTGGCAAGTTCAGCCTCCTACTAAGCTCTTTGCTCTTGTACTTACCTCCTGAAGTCTAAAGTTAATTTTCTGTTTTGTGTTCCTCAGTTCCTCTGCTGCAATCATTACATCCATCTAAAGATGGAAGGAACAGATATTTTTATCCTCACATGTTCATAATTATTGCAAAAGCAATAGGTATTATAAAAAGCAACAGTCACACAAATACCTAGAACTTTATTTCTATCTCCAGTCTGATGATTTCTGTTCTGAAGCACTGAACATGAGTGCAAGCACTAAGAAGCCATGCATTCTTTAACACAATTAAGGAGATTGAGTGACATACTCCATTGAAGTTCTCTTCAAGGAAGATAGTAATATTTGTAAGACAAATACCAGAGAAATGTAAGTTCCTAGAAAAACAGAAAAGCTATTGAGAACTCTACACATGAAATAAACTTAAGTCACGAAGATGACAGAATTACAAATTTCAACTATTTTTATTCTTTATTTGCTATGTAATGTTTTTTTAATTGATGGAAGCACAGATTCCCATTATCAAAAGTGTTTGCCCTTACTGCCAACAATATATCATAAACTCCTTTATCTGGCTGAGTATACTTTCTGTTTAACTATGTCAGAGATGAACATAGTTATGTAATTAACAAGTTTGTTTCATACCTGAAACTATAAGATCATAAGCTTTTGTACCTTGGATGCAGTTGTAATCTCCAGAGCAGTACTCAGCCTCTGAACTTCTTCTTTTGCCTTTTCTTCAGCCTCTTTCATATCACTTAAGTGTTGGCGCAACTTCATTGCTTCTTCCTGTACAATCTTCATTTCTTGCAAATGCTCCTTGTGGGTTGCATTCAGACGCTGCTCCAACTGGGCTGCCACAAGGAAAAGGCAAAAAATTTTCACTGGCAGAAAAAGCATATGGAGGGACAATAAGAACAAGGTGGTAAAAAAACTTTTTTACTACCTGCATGCTTTGGATTCAGCTCCTTTTCTGTCTGCAGTCGGAATATGTTTAATTTCAGTGTCTGTACAACACTCTCTAACCGACACATTCGATTCACCAGTGTTTCACAGTTTTTCCACAGTGTATTTTCTCCCACAAATGCCACCCTGGCCTGCACAGGGCTAATGGCTGGCTGATTAGCACGTGTTTCTGAGGTCTTTGAGTGGAAATGCTCGAGGCTGAAAAGGAGAAAAGACTGACCTACTCTGTGTATGCATACCTACCTGGCAGTGCATGTATGCATTACAGAGGCAAGTAGGTTAGAAACCAAGTTTCATGGAGCTGGAAGGTTTCCTATGAACCGAGGCTGCGGTAGCCAATTCCCGCTAACTCTGCCACTACCAGCTCCCCTACTGAGAACAGCAAAGCATGGCAAACGTGTGCAAAGGTGAACAAGATGAAGAAAAGCATGAGCTCTCTCATAACGAAAAAAGCTTACCCTTGCTTTCTCCCTACCTCTGCCTGTCGACACCAAGCACCTCCAGGTCTCGCGCCAGGGCGCTGGTTTGCTCTTCCACCACCCTCATCCTCAGCTGGAGCACCATGAAGGCCTCGGGCGCGGTCGCCCTGACGCTCGTGGGCATGATGGTGGGCCTGGCCATTGCCGCGCCGGCGGTCGCCCGCTCCCGCCCTGCGGGGACCCGCACTAGCCACGGCTGAGGCACCAGCCACGGCTGAGGCGCCCCCCACACAGCAGGCGCCCCGCCCCCGGCCCGACGAGCCTCCTCACCCCCGCCACACCACCAACCGCCACCCGCCGTGGCCGAGCCAGCCCACCGCCATGACACTCCGTCTCCTTCAAACCCACCCGCTCCCCGCGCCACCGATCCCGCATGCGCGCCGAGATCTGCGGCGGCTGCCGTCCAGAACCTGGGACAAGGCATGCGGACGCGCATGCGCGACAGGCTGGGCGCTACAGCATGCTGGGAGTTGTAGTCCCCACTTTCCGCGGGACGACGGTTTTAGCGAAGTGCGTGAGGTGACGGTGCCTGTGACGGGTGTGTGCCCCGGGGTCCGGCCTCACCCTCCGGTGTCGGCGTGCGCCTGAGCCGCCGCTGCCGGTGAGTGGGGTCCTGGGATTTGTACAGGAGATTCTGCTTCTCCTCTCCTCTCCTCTCTTCCGTCCTTCCGCTGCGCTGCGCGGCTCACGCCTTGCCTCACACCTCTGCGGCACTGGCAGCCGCCGGCGCGCCGGGTCCCCCATCACGCACGGACCGGCCGCGGGACCCTCGCCTGCCCCGCCGCTCTCACGCCCTCTCCCCTTCACGCCGCGGCCCCAGGCGGCAAGGGTGCTGCCCGCGGGCCTCAGGGCGGTACGTCTCGCCCCCTGGCCGGGCCCTGAGGAGAGGCCGGGGTGGAGCGGGGAGCCTCTTTGGCCCCGGGCCTCAGGCCTCAAGCGGGGCGCGCGCCCTTTTCAGAGAGCGGCACAGGCTGAGGTGCACGGCGGCTGTAATGTAAATGCTTGTGAAGCACTTCAGTGCTTCGTCGTCTGATGGCTGGATAGCTCTTCACCGTGTTTTACAACAAAGCACTGAGGTATTTTAAGATTTGAAAGTTTAAAATCAGTTTGCAGGGTATGTAGACTCAAACCTCTGCAGGGAGGATGCTCTGCAGGAGCACACTAACCTGTAGGCTAATAGTTATTTTTATACATGATCAATTCACTGTGTATCAAATGACATGTTCACTTTGGGCTCTAAGCAAGCATAGCGTTTTATACTTAAAGGGCATGCATTCGTTTAATACAGATCAGCAACCTGGCTGAGTTATGCTCTCTCCACTGTGTATCTGGGGTGTCAGTCTTTTAAAAATATACCACTTTGGTCTACTGAGTTTCATTTTTATACAGAGAGGGGAACTGGCTTTGTACCCTCCCAGTTAGAACAAACAGTTACGTTACTGGAAGTGTGGTGTCTGAACCAGGTGTCAGATAACAGTGCTGTGACCATTAAGCATTAGATATTCTGGGAATTCAAGCAAAGGTATTGAAGATACCCATACTAGAGATTTAGAATCTCCTCTTCACTCTTGGCAGCTCGTCTGACTTCTGAGGGGCATCTGTGTATGACTTAACTCATCCCATGCATTGAACAGGGAACATGAGCACCTAATTCCCAGCTGAGGCAGCAGAACACCTAGGATCAAACATCACAGCGCACAGTGTGGCAATACCTTTCGGCGATGTATCACTTGGGCTCAGCTTTGCCTGAAGTTTCTAATACGTTGAGGTAATTAATGTTTGGGGTGAGCTGGATTGTAGGGCATATTGAGATCCTGTTATTTAATATATATCTGGAATTGAAAAGTAGATCTTTTAAAAATATGAGATCTATTTGTAGATGGCAGCAGGGAGGAACTATATTTATTGGAACATCTAAACATGGTGACTATGCATTTTATAATTTGTGTAACTGCAGCTGGTGGCTATCAGCTGAAAATTTTGCATTCTGTTGATGAATATAATGGTTTTGATTTAAGGATCTTTTGGCATGACTGTTCTGTTTTGGAGGAGGAGTTGCAGCTTTTCTGAGCAGAGAGTGACACTGCAGACAGGCCAACACTGCATTTGATCAGTAATATGTATGTAATAAAAAGGTCCTCAGCTGATGTAAAGCTGTCATTGCTCCACTTGAGAATCTGCTCCAGGAAGCCTTTGCTGGGGGGTTGCTGCCAGGAGGCTTGTGAAGAAACGTGGGATGTGAGAGAATATAAAGATCACTAGGGAAAAAGGAGATTAAAAATGATAAATTAAGTAACTCAAGCTTCTTACCTAACAAAGAGATGCATAAATAACACTGAGTATTAGAAGTAACATTGGTTTTATTGTATAGTTTCTTGGTAACTACTGACATTGTTACTTAGGCTGTTCCTTAATCCAAGGATATTGACACAATGGCAATGCCTAGTTTATAGGTAGAATAGTATGTATAGGAAGTGAGAACATAAACCAGCATCTGATATGTAGGCCAAATGGAAACTATATTTCAGAGATCCTTTCATGAGGTAGGGTAACAATATTTGACAGATAGTTAATTCTGAAGGCACTGTATAAATTTTGAAATAAATAGATCAAACATTATTCTTAATTTAGAATGCACTAAAAGAACTGATTGATCTGAGCTTTTTATTCACATTCTTTACTTTCAGAAGTTGGTGTATAAGTCAATGAGAGTAACTGCATATAAAAAATGTAGGAGTAAAACGTATACGTCAAACTGTCTGTAGCATGTTTTCCATGGGAAACTTTTAAGACGACGATTGTGATCAAAGAACTTAGTGTTGAAAGCTGAAGTTAAACAATTTGATGTCCTTTTCTGCTCCAAATATCCTGCCCAACAGTTGCACAGTAGTCTTCAAAATAACCTAAAAATGTTATTTTATTTCATTTTGAATATTGTTTATATGGCAATAGAAATGGGGCAACCAAGTGTATTATGATGACAGATCACCTACTTTTTTCTTGAAATCAGTATAATTTCTGCCATAGTTTGCCACCTACATAGATGCCTGGTGGAATCATCATTGCTGCACAAAGTTCCAAGCTAAAATGTGGTAGAAGACTGTTCTGGTTTGTGGTTAAGAACACAAGTGTACTTTTGTTTTTTACCAAAACACCTGTGCTTTGTGTGACGTACAGCAGCTCACATACCTCAGTAAAACTTTCACGTAAATTATATCTAGAAAAAACTGGATAATTGATATAATGTTTTTATTATTTCAGCAGTTCTGTGGCTCCAGTTTATTTTTGTATATTGTCTCCAATCAGCTTTTCAGTCTGATTTAAAATTTGTCAGGTTTTTCCCTGGGAAGTTTTTCCATATTCCAATAGAGCTCACTGCTTAAAGGCACTGTTATGCTTTCCTCTCCTGTAATGACATTTCTTTTAGTTATAGCCTTTTTACTATTTTGATAATTTCTTTTAATTTCTGCTTAGATTTGCCATGTATTTGTAGATAATTATGTGCTACAACTGTCATAGTTAACAAAGTTTTAGTCCAGCATATGTAAATTAGTTTCCTGCTTCATAGTTTTGTTGATCTTTCTTGAATTCCTTCTACTGTTTTGCAGTAGAACTGAAGTCTTTGTTCAAGGTGAAGTCTGAGCTGCAACCACTTCTGCAGTGCTTGTCTTTAGAATTCTTTTCATCTCACTCAATTACTTGCTTATGCAGAATGCTTTGGTATGAAGATAAATCAGAGAGTAAATACTAGTACAAAGATCTCTAGTTTGAATTCCTTGCATGGTATGAGAGAATGCTGCAGCATAGGTGGAACTTGCAAGTTTGCATTGAGAGGTGGGATAAATCAAATCTGCTCAATTGGATCGGTTTGTGCATCCAGGTTAGCATTCTGCCAAGGAAGGTACTTTGTAGGAGTAAGAATCTCAACTCTGTTCTATCACTGCTGTAAATCTGCTTTCCTTGAGTGTTGCTTCCACTGGTTTGTCCCCTTCTTCAGAATTGCCCTTTTTTATTGCGTCAGATGCAAGCTGTAGAAATCATTATCTGAAAGTTTCCTCTTCAGAACCCTTGATTCTTCTTCATCCGGCCTGGTATGTTTTATTATTAACGAGATACTAACTCCTGAGTTTGCTTGGCCGATGCTGCCAGACTCCAATGTGCTTTAATTCTCAAGTAAGCACATCTGTGTTGTTATTTTTTTTTTTATTCTCATCCCATGCACACTTAGAAGGATATCAACATAAATGTGCTGAAAGCACTGTTGTTTGACCCATCCTTAAAATTCTTCTACGCTTATGTCTGTAAAACTTGGTGAGAAGTCAGGTTATTAGTATATTTCTACCACTGTTGTGGTTTACTGGTAATAACTCTGTGCTTTGTGCTGCCCAGCCTGTTTCCATCCATTTGTTCTTTGTAGCAACCTGTCAAATCTTTAGCACAGCTGGAGACCAGCTTTTGAGTAGAGTATCATGAAAAGATCATCCCTGGCTTAGTGTTATTAGCTGCTATAAAGTCTCACAGTAAGTATGTTATTAGATATATTTCATAATAATATAGCATTATAAGTATTTTATATAACATTTTTTTTTCCTCCTTATGCTGCTAGTACTGATAATCCTTATGTTGTATACCAGATTTCTTTACAGTGGTCAGGCATTGGAACAGGCTGCCCAGGGAAATGGTGGAGTCACCATCACTGGAGGTGTTCAAAAAATGTGTAGACCTGACACTCCAGGACATGGTTTAGTGGACATAGTCGTGTTGGGTTGATGGCTGGACTGGATGATCTTAGAGGTCCTTTCCAACCTTAATGATTCTATGATTCTATAATGAACAATGTTCCGGTTTTATCTCTCTATGGTTACCTGCCTCTGACCTGCTGTCCTTTTCCCCTCCTCCCCTTTTTCATACCACAGTATCTCTTCAGTTTGACAGCTTTGTCTCAGACAAGGGGGGATCATAGTCAGCAATGCAGGTAGACAATAGCAGAATCCTTCGATATCCTACTCAAGTGTTTAATCAGTACTGCTGACAGAAATTCATCTTTTTTGCGAGTATAGTATAAGAATGTGAACATAAAGTTAACGATTCATTGAAGATACTATTGTATTAAAATATTAATGAGCAGAAGACTACTTTTGTTCTTCACTTTCCTACTTATCTTGTCATTTTTACAGCAGTGTAAAATTAATATAAAATGCTAATACGCTGATTTATTTCATATGGTGTAGACCACACCAAAAAGGAGTATGGATTGGGCTTTCAGGTGCCTAAAGATAGAAGTCTAGTGCCAGTTTAGATATTGCAGGCCACTGAAGATATTCTGACAGGGCTCACAGATGTCATGCAAAATGTAAGGGGGTCCCAAGCCAAGGGAAGTCAGCTGAGATACTTGAAGTTGTCTAAAATGGCATTAGACACCTCTCTGTAAGCAACCAAATTCCATTTGTGATGTCCAAGAGATAATTTGCGTTTATCATGAGGAAAATAAACATTAGGTGATTACCAGTGTTTCATTCCTCTTCCTTGAATCATTTTCTTGTTATTAAAATTAGTTTTATGAAAATAGAATTCAGATTGGTATGATTAATTTAGATTTCTTCTGTTTTCCTGCCTGAGGTAGTCCGTAATACCATTAGCATCTTTAGAATGACTGATGATGATGTCACACTGAGAATTATGAGTTCAGGGACATAGGCACTAGGACCAAATAAACTAAAAAGATCAGATCTTGTATGAAGACTAATGTCTTTAATAAGAAACGTGCAAGGAGATGATTCTGTCTGTATATGTGTGTGTGTATATATATATGCAGAAAATATAGTAATAAAATAGCATCTAAGTTGTTATTTAACTAAGTCTTCACACTTTTTGATAGGACACACTGAGTTACTAGGTACTTTTCCATCCTATTGCTTTCTCCTAGAATACTTGTTCTTTGTGGGCTGTTGAGTCCAGACTGAAAGCTTTAAACAAAAAAGTCTTGAACTTTGGGTGTATATCAAAACAGATCTGATCCTGATTTTTTCATGTAGTTTATCTTTACAGTAAACCCCAGTACCTGTAGGTCAGAACATTGTCAGAGACATTTGAAATATAAAGACAAGTTCTGCAGCTGCATTCTATCTTTACTTTGTAGGGACATACGAAGTCTCTAGTCAAAATTTTACAAAAATAGGACTCATGTTTTTTCTGCTTTGGTTTTCCTTTCAAGGTCTTACAGTTTCAGTGATTACAAACTGCACATGCTCTATACATCACATACAATGTTCTGGCTATGAAGGTTCATATGGTCATCCTAAAAGGAGAGGTGCAAAACTGTTTGCCAGATTTCTGCACAACTTTGTGGACAGAATAAACATCTTTCTTCTCAAACTTCATCTTAATGAATATTCCAACAGATAATATTTCTAGTGTGTAAATGCATATATGAGAAGCATGGAACACTTGTAAAAGAATTGGCATTTTATTTGTACTCTTGTACTGGGAATATCTCTTTGGCCAGCCTGGGTCAGCTGTCCTGGCTGTGTCCCCTCCCAGCTGCCTGTGCACCCCCAGCCTTCTTGCTAGCAGGCCAGCACAAGAAGCTGGACTGTCCTTGACTACTTAGCAACAACTCAAAACATCAATGCCTTATCAACATTTTTCTCATCCCAAATCCACGCTAGCTTCTGTGAAGAAAACCAGCTCTATCCTGGCTGAAACCAGGACAACTCTATTAATTCATTTGAAGAAGGGTCCGACAAGATGGCAATTTGAGCAGTATCTTGATTCTGAATCAGAACTCTCACTTTTGGAAATCAGGAAACAGGCTATAGAGCACTAGACCAAGGGACAATCAATATCCAGAAAATGTGTCAATTTGCTGTCCCATTCCTCTCTGAGAAGTCTGCAAAATATAGGATGACATCTGCTCCTTAGGAGTAAGTAAGTAATAAGGCCCATTACTTTAAATAAAGAATGTTTTTATGGCACTCAGGTTTACTTCAGCAAGTAGTTATTCGCCAAATGATTTATCATTTTTAACTTCTGTGTACAGTACTAAGAAATTAGAGGGTCAAGAAATGACAACACTTAGATATCATTCCTGTTTCACTCTAAGATATGCGAGCAGAATTGGCTTCTATCTTAATTAGTTCATATCAGCTTATGAGACCAGCTCCCTGTCTTCAGGGGTTTAGCATTAAAAACCTACTGAGGCACTAGACATTGCTTCCTTTTTACCTTTCAGAGACAAATACCCCCTTTTCAGGCACTGAACTAAAAGAATACAGAATTCAAGTGTAATCAAAGTGTCATTGTACATGACAAGTTAATGAATAAGTTTCAACAGGTTTAACGATATATGACAAGTCTCAATGACATCTAAACCACTCAAACATGATAGTCCTGCAATGACAGAAATGTTTGTCATTATTTCAGTCACTCTTTGCACCCCAATGAAATCATACCAGAACATTTGGTACACTTACATTATAGAACAGTGACCTACAATCCTGCTGGGAAACAGTATTTCATGTAAGCACAGTACAGTGAATTCTGCTAGGTGTTTGAATCCATTTTAAACAGATTGTCAGTAGCACTCCTACAAACAGTAATATGCCTTATTTATATCCATAATTTAACAAAGTGTGAAACAATTGCATACATTTTGTGAAAATGAAAGAAAAATTTTGTTCTTTGTAGAGTTTGGTCTTTTCTCATGCTTTAGGAGCTGGAAGTAGAACTGGTGACTTTTAATCTAAGAAAAACATTGTAAGAATGCAAAAAGATTTAGAATAGCTTTTATTGTTTTCCATATTATGACTTTCTATATGTTCTGGCTACCTGGCTGAAAATCTCTAATCCCAATACGTAATATCACAAGTTTCAGTTGTTAAATCAATAGCAGTGCTCTTAGTAATATTTTTTCCTATTTTCCAATTCAAAAATTGAAAGCTGTAAATCCTATTTAAGTGCTTTTGATAAAATAGAATTAAATTCTGAGTAAGGGTTTGCCTCTTGCCTTAATGCCAGTGACACATAAGCTTAACACATCTGCTGGCCTATTTTTGAAGTGCAAGAGTCTCTAAGGGTAAGACACAGAGATGATAGAAGAGATAAATGACTGTTGTGTTTTCAATGTGTTACTGGAAGAGTTACTTCTCCTTCAGAACAAGTAAACAACAAAGCAGGAGAACCCCATCAGATAATAACTAACCTCAGATTTAAACCAGAGATGCATAGAAAACAAAGGCAGCACACAGGATACATTACATTTTAATTATCATTTTATATTTGAGTTCAGGAATTGTTTATGCAGTACTTAAGAGGAACATTTTCTTTTAGAATACAATCAAAAGTCAGCATATATTTTTGGGAGGGATTTTGCCTTATTATATACTAAACCTGCATTGTGCACTCTTTGAAGCGCTGTGCTATTTTTGCGTGAATAACCAGAGACTGCTGCATAGCTTTGGTGAGCGTGCCCCAAATCCTGGGAGTTGCAGACTGATACATGCTGTAAACCAGATGCATGCACAAAAGGAAAATACAGCTTGCCTTTTTTCACTTCAAATTCTCGTGTCCACTTTGTACAGAATTAATTCATCAGTGGGAGGGAAAGTATCGTTTATTTGTTTGAAAGTTATGGTGGTCCTATGGGGACTGAACCACAGGACTGGGGGATTTGAGCCTGGATTTATGCCAGCAGCAGGGAAAAAGGAGAGGAGCATAACCTACATTGTTAGCATCCATTTTCTGCTGGGATCCTTGTGGGTCTAATGGAGTATGCTGCAGTGCAGTGCAAAATAACAGTTCCACACCAGAGAATCTGGTCTGTTATTTCTTAAAACAACTTTCATCAGTAACAGATGTTAATGCAGCTAACATGTTTGGTTATCTTGAGTAACAGAGTTTAATTTATATTTGAAACTTAATACATTCAGCAAAATAGATCACTCTGCTTATTGTTTTGAATGTCCTGAAGTTAATTAATCTACCTAAGCAATATTCTAATATTAATAGTTTTATTTTTCTCTACTGGCTGTCAATTTTGTTGATGTACTTATGAAAAGGTGATGGTCCTATTAAAAGCCTTAACTGCATTTACAATGTTAATGCAGGGTTAAACAATGGTTAAACAAGTAAAGAATGCAGGGTTTTCTGTACTTCCAATGGTGCTGTATTTAATTACATTAACATGCAATTCCCCTAAATACTACTTTATAAAATGCTATTCCTCCTTCAGACCTTGTTTCCTTAAATGCTGACAGATTTTATATTCATAACTTATGTCAAACTGCAGACAACATCCTGGTTCCTGGTCAAAAAAAGTGTTGACGAATAAATACCATTTGTTTAAAGAGAACATTAAAATTCTTCTGCTAATGTTAACCTTTGAGAGCCTGCTCACACCATACAGAACTTGATGTTTTTCTCCTGCTTTTTTTTAAAAACACAGATATGTACTCTAGCACTGACTTTCCTGCCACTTACAAAGATTCGTGTGATTATGGGTGGAATGCACAATTGCATTAAACAGGGCAGTGTCAGAGCATTAAAAAATATCAGAGAATTGGCATATCTTTCAGTAACTGATAGGCTGCAGGATGCAATGAGCACACATTCTTGCCTGTATGGTCAAAATTACTGAATCATAGCGAATATAGGCTGAATGAAATGTTGGCTTTTACTGAAGTCTGTAGCACTTACTAGCTGAGTTTACTAGGACAGAGTTTTTGTCCATTACGTTTTGTAATCAGAATTCATAACTATATATACCAAAAGTGTATAATATGCTGTAATCTCACTATGCATTTTCAAGTAATCGCTATTCTTTATAGAATTTGTGGCCAAAGACAGTGTTCTGATAATTTGCTCTGGTGTCCTGCGTAAAATATCTCAGAAATGTTCAGTCATAATTCATTCTAACTTAGGGCAGAAGGATGGACTAGACCTACATGAGAAAACCCATGGTCCGCAGACCTGGTGGTAACCTAAACAAGAGATGATGGCCTTATCATGTGTAAAGAACTGCAGTTACCAAAAGCAAAATAAAACCTCATACAAATACATTTTTGTGTGAGTTAGTAGCTATGTGTCACTGCCTTTTGACAGGCAAAGCCAGGCATTAGGTCACATTATTACAATTTTTCTAATAAATATTTTAAATGAAGATGGTACCTATGGTAACATTTTAATTTAGTACAATTTCTTTTGCCTAAATGCTAAATAATTATCACATGCCTTTCCACCAAAAAAAGAATACATTATCCATAGATTTTTTTTCCCCAAAGTAGTGTCTTGTCTTTGGATTTTAAAAACGGATTGGAAGCAGTGTAGTAGATGACCTCTCTCTATTCCTTCCCATCCTTTCCAATGAATTTGAAAAAAATTAGGAAAGCTCTGAACACACACGGTGTAAACAGACTGTAGAAAAAATGTAGCTTTGTGCCATAGTACGGAAAACTAGAACTTGGTGGCCAGGTGCTCATATGATGTCAGATATTTCATATCACACAGAATCACAGAATCATTAGGGTTGGAAAGGACCGTTAAGATCATCAAGTCCAACCGTTAACCCAACACCACCATGTCCCCTAAACCATGTGCCAAACATTTTATTACAAAGCAGATCTGAAAATATCAGGAACCCTAAAATTCTTCAGGCTAATCCTAATTAAACAGTCTGACTTGTCAACGCATGCTAGTTGAGAATCTGACATCAGAATTCTTGGGTTCCAGCTAAGGTGCTGTTTTGTGAACAACTCCAGCTAAATCACTTACTATCTCAATTTGTCCCTTGATATACAACTAGCTAAGAATGTGTCTAGCAGTCTCCTACAGTGTCTTATCAGTGCAGAAAGTCTATGTTTTGCCAAAGTGAGTGAAGTTTCCTTTATTGAACTATACTTTATGTGTAAAATAATAATGATAAAAACACTTAATGCCAGAGCAGCACTCAGGTTTTTATCAAGCCCCTCTGTTAAGGTAATAAAGTTTGCATTACTGTCAAATCAAGAAACAGCATCTTCCCTGATCAGAGTTTAATACAGCACGTTGGGAAAGGTCATGGAAGTAGAATAGCCATCATTTGCAATGCACCAGTGTTATTCTCTAAACTATGTGAACACCTAAATGCTGTAAATATGCTTGTTTGTGTAGTGCTGCTAGTAAATTTACGGTTGAAGTTGGTTTTAAGTGGTATTCTTCATTCCCACATTACACTTTCTATGTTAGAAGCTACTTAATATTCCACAAGGTTTCAGTAAACTGGTGACATGGAAAAACAGGACTACAGAAATATTTTATGGTTTTATTATAGTAGAAGAAGCTATATTCCGACATTTATGAAAATACGAATTGCAATGATGAGGTGATGCTTACGAAAAGGAAAAACAAATAAACAAAAACCTTAAAAAAAACCCAATTGAATCCTTCAATTACATTTTTTCCCAGTATATGAAATCAACAGGGAAAGTTTAATTCCTTTGTAGCAATAGTGACAGTGAAATCTGTTGGTACATTGGAATGGCGATTGCAAAGGAATTAAGCCTTGTGGATTAAAATGCAAATTATGTTTTTGGGTTTTTTCAGTGAACTGAATAGATGCACTCAAGTACATTTATAATAAACAAGCAAAGAAAAAACCCTACCATCTGTCCATAAAAGCAGAATTTAACCATAGAGTCTTACATGGAATTTAAAATTAAGCTTTTACAATTTAACATAAAAGCTTTATGTTTGACTGACTTCATTATTGCCAAATTTTGGTTTAGGATTTTCACTGTAAGCAACTTTTTTGTTACATTTCTAATGCCTCAAATAATCTGATGGGAAAAAAATCATGACCTACTTCAGTCTAATATTGTATCTGTGTTTGGGTCCATTATCACATAAATGAAATATAGAGTCTTGAATGAAAAAGTTACATCTTTTCCTAGACAGTGACAACATTTTATGTTCCAGATCTTGATATCCTCTCCAATTCTCACTTGGATAAAATTCCTACTGCATTCATTCTGAAGTTCTTATTTCTTATTCCACTCTTAGCACTTTTAGACTTGAAATCATAGACTTGTCTGTTGTTCATGAATTTAGTGCTGGACTTGGGTGCGATGTAAATGAATTTACAAAGTGTACAGCTAAAAGCAGAAGTGACCTGTCCAGGAAGTAGAAAACAGTTAATGTTTAGATTAGAAGTAAAAATAACAGCATTGTACTTTCAAACAGAAGTGGTCTCATTTGCTTCTCTCTTGCCTTCTCTTCCCAATCATGGGATCGCCTGTCTGTTATATCAGATCTTGTGCCACTCGGATTGCATGGTGAACCCGTTCAATTTGCTAACTCAGCAATAAAATGCACACTTTTACTGGGTTGGTATTCTGCCATTTTAATGAATAGAACGTGCTTTGCCATGCCATTTGGTGGTTGCTAAAGCAGATGTAAAGTAAGTGATGGGACTGCTTGAGGAGTATTGGTAGGGATTTAGACCTTACTTTTTCGATGGTGGTGCGATGTTAACTTGGCTAAAGCTGTAACATCAAACTGCCTTTTTGTAGCTTTTATAGCACTGGTATATTTTAATTTTAAAATCTAGAAATGCACACCCAAGCAAATATGCACCAAATTTTCCTATTTCATTCAAAGGTTTGAAAGTGTATGGTAACTTGTGTGCATCCAGAAAATTGTATGTTCAGTTCTAGTCCTCTGTTTCAAAGATTTGAGAAAATAGTGAGTCCTGGATGCATTCCAACAGGGACTGATAAATCTTTGCTTAATTGAGCGTCAACCATATGGTGCAGTTCAAAGGTCTAAGCAAAAATGTCTAAGCTGCTGCTTAATTTTTAAGCTTTACATTAGTGTGATTGCTGTGGGAGAAACAATATTTATTTTCCTGCCACTTTCTGTTCATGTGTCAACCTAGCACTTCTCAGGAAAAATAGACCTAATACCTGAAATAAATACTAACTTCAGCAAGCTTCTCTAAACCGTGTGTAAATTGAGGCAAGTTAAGAGGTTTAACAGATATACACTGATGATATTCTCCAAAATATACCAAGTTGTAATCATAATGATTTTTAAATAGTTGTATTACCTGGAATATTTTGGTTTTTTCAGAACATCATACCTGCCTTTGTGGACGTAATGTTGTAACTTCATGTGAAAGTGGTAGCTTGATGCCTAAATTGCATTCATTATTCACAGGAATATTATGTGGAGATGATGTTTTCTGCAGTAGTATGTTATAGCACTTTATTCAGATAATAGTGTAATAAAGTACCGTGAATTAGGCATTAAGGCTAAGCTAGGTAACATTTATTCCCTTTCTTTTTCCTGCTGCATTCAGCTTTTCGCCAGGAAATTAATTCCACTCACACTTAATAAGATGCATTAGCTTAGAATTAAGTGCTCTTCAAATCTGATTAGAACAGACTTTTCAGAATTTAGAGTTCTTTTCCTGTTCCTTGGTAAAATCCAGGTACAAATATTCACCTTGCCAAATACTCACCTTGCAGTTATCTGGTTGTGTAATAATCAGATCATTTACATAGCCTAATTTACACGATTGAAAGTCCAGTATCTGTTGTCAAGTAATGTCTTTGTCCCCTGAACTAGAGTCCTTAGTTTGAGAGAAACTCTGTCATTGCAGGATTATTCTTCGTAGAATAGTAACAGCACTCCATGCAGTCTTGCTTTAAAAATCAATAGTTACCATCTGTACAACACATTCAGACTTCACTAAAAACTGGGGGGTAGCATTTAATACAAGAAACTAGGCAATGGAGAATAGCTCTACAAGTTGCAAGAACATGGTGCCATCAGTCCATCATCAGGCAAAACCTCACTATGGAAATCTGGATACCTGTCATTGTGTAGTACACGGGCTGCGGTGTTATGTCCGTACTTTCAGCCTGTCAACGTGTAAATCCAAGTTTCATAACATGGCTTGGTACTTGGCTTCGGAGATTAGAAAGTGGGTCTTTACTACAAACAAAGTTTGGATAAATGGAGTGTGAGTGAAGTCTCTAAAGTTGCCTTGTAGAACAACTGTCATAGTAAAACACAAAACTAAGGCTTGCACCAATCTACCAAAATGAACAGAGGGCTGTTGATGTGGCAAGAATGATATTTTACTGTGAATTTTACTGGAGAATAAAGAAGGCAGATGATGTTTTAGTTTTTATATAAAGCAAAGTAGGTGAGGCCACAGATGTAGAACAGTGTGCTGCGTACTTCAACTCAGTAATGCTGCTTTAAAAACAAAGCCACATTCGTCAGTGAGAGAAATGCTTGTATGTGGTTTTGGTACTCCTGGAATAATTGCCATGCAGTAGTTTGGATTCCAGCTCCGAAATGATATACCAGCCCAAAATCTTGCATGGGATTGAAGTGGTTGCCTAATACAGTGATGTGAGCTTTGCTGAAACCTGACAGGTGTTCCTGATCCAAATATACCAGGGTAAGAGTGACTTTGATCTGTTCAAACTGCACTCCAGATATCCTTGCAGCGTGTCATCTGCATATCAGAATATTTGAAGTTGTAAATACTTGTAGAGATTTATTTTATCCATCCTTCAGTTTTTAGAGAGTTTGTGCAGCCATACTCTCAACTGGTCTTACTATTTTTTCTTATCTTTGAGTTTTTAATGTTTGTCTGAAGAATTCTATTCTTCCTGGCTCTGCTCTTCCAAAGCACCTGCAGGGCTTCAGGTTCAGTCTCCAGTACACAGATTACATGACCAAGAGTTACTGCACATTCAGCAGTATACAGCAGTATACACCACCACTTTTCTTTTCTACAGGTAACACAGGCAGATGGTGATTTGGGTACAAGGCTCAGCAGTTAGCTGTACTGCTAACTCTGGAGTTCTTACTTGGGCCTTATTTCCTACACTCTGTACTGTATTTTTATTTACTCTGTAAACACAAATATTGGTTTGTTCTTTGTCAGTGTGAAGATTTCTAATATTGTTGCTTCCTCTAATGTTCTTTGCTACTATAATTTCTTCCGTACATGTCATCATACCCTTCTCGTGAGTAGTTTTTAAATTTTGAATGGGATTGTTTTCCACAGATACATGCACTGTTTTTGCCTTTTGTTGTTTGGCTTAACTTGAAGCACATCTTTGAATTTGTCTCTCTTCAGTTAAGCAGTTAAGTTTGTGTTTAAGTGCATGCTTAATGCACCAAGCACTTTGCAGCATGTTAATATGCCTCATTGTGGCTTTAGTTTGGAGCCCTTATTTTTACGTGTTGTTCAACTGAGGTCCCCATTCTCAGTCGTACTGGTTGCTACACCACCACATCACCAGGTCTGGGTATTCAGAATCTATCAGCCTCAAAAATCTAATTTTTTGTTTGCTTATTTTTTTTTGTAATACATACAACAGATGTTGGAAATTTGAGTAAGAATTTTGAGTTTTGTAAAACCTTTCTATTACAAGGCAGAGGAACATGTTAAAAAAAAGGTATTTATATTTTATTTTATGTAAACCTTCTAAGAGAGGGGTACACCTACAGGTCTCTTTCTACTCCTGTGGCTGTTTTCTGAGTGTTTGATTTATGAACAAGTATTGACTCCCACAGTAGAGCTGCCCAGTGGGCTACTGTTAAATGAGTATATATTAGGAATGGATAGGATGCAACATTTCAGGGTGGTCAGATAGCTTATGCTATATTAAAAAAATAGAATAAGTTAGGTTTATATTCTCGTTGAATGTATGTTGCCATTTTTATGAACTCATGTTTTGCCACTGCTGTCTTTCCATGTGATGCCAAGGAAAAATCGCCAGCTGAAAATTAACGTTGAAGTTGTATAACACCTTGCAGTAAGAACAAGATAAAAATATCAAAATACAAGCTCTTCCTTTTGCTTTGAGCCTCAACAGGGAGTGAGATTATATTCATGGCTGTTGGGATTTTGCAGTTACCTTTGTAATGGTACTGGATATGAATATGTTGATGCTTCTAAAGAGAAAACTGTCTGAACGCTGGCTTTAAGGTCACCATCCGTATATTATGGAGTCACTGAAAGAAAATCTCTCTATGAAATTGGCAAAAGAGTTGTGAAAGGTAAAGCCCTAGTAATTTTTACCATTCTGAATTGCATTCTTAGCCAAAGTAACAGTCTCGGTATCTGTACTTTAGACAACTCTGTGGATTCTTAAATATAAATGTATAGTCCTTTCATAAATGGAAGAGGATATAATGGGTAAGAAAACTATTGTGAATGGAAATCATGTTAAGTATCTATTTTGAACGGGACTTTAAGAAGGTTTAGCTGGATTAGGCACAAGCAAAAAGCTTCTTTGTTAATTCTTCAGGCTTTCAGAGTGGCTTTATTTTTCTAGCATTAATGTTTATTTTTTCAGTGTGGGATAAATGTGGCTCAAGTGTTTCACCGTTCTCTCTCACCTCATGATAAGTTGTGTTTCCATTGCGGATCAAGGCTGTTAGTGAAATGTATATTCGTGTTACCCTGTTTGATAAAGAGCAGTGAAGCCCAAGCATCTCCTGAAGAGAAGCTTCCACTTAGAGTAAGATGTGTATTATTTCTGCCACAGCTGCAGGGGCATTTTCCAGCTCTGCTAATTCCATATTCAATCCTATGTAGGATGCAGAAGGAATTAATGTCACAGGGTAACCTGCTGCCTGGTTGCCAAAGAAATTACTGCTTTCTTCAAGTCATTTAAAGGAAATTCATTGGTGGTGTAGCTCACTCACTTAGTATCTCCTGTATTTGCTTACTAACTGCATCTATGTGGTAATTGTTACTGTTGTGGGAAGTGGTAAGACTCCTAAAGAGACCATTTGAGGATTTGAGTCAAATTATTGGCCAGATACGTAATTCAAAAAACCATTGTTATTGTCTAGGGAGGTGTAAACTAACGTGAAGAGGGGCACCAGATAAATACTCTGGTATTTGAGTGCTAGTGATATTAGTGATGTGGCAGTTCTGTGCCACCTCCCTGAGCCTTTTCTGCTCTCCCTTCACTGGGGAAAATCAGGAATTGTTCCAGTACTGTCAGTACATACCTGTAAATTCTCCAGGGTTCTAATACAGGTTTGTGATGCTCTTTTTCAGCCTCACTAATGTCTTGATACCTTCACAATCTTCATATCATTTGTCTTCTCAGCATGATGTTGGACTGTTTCCCCACAGACTCCTTTTACTTGTTTCAGCAAGAATATTCCAAAAGAACAATGTGTTAATTTTCTTCAGTTATGGAAGCTTCCCGATTTTACAAAAGCGTGATCCACTGATACTGTAACATACTACCTCTATACTGCAGGCTTTCTCTGCAAATTTGACTGACATGTTTGTAAGTCAAATAGCAAGATCATGGAGGTGTGTTTTACAAGTGACGTCTCAGTATGACTTTGGATGCAGTGTGTATGGATCTAATCCTATATTACTTGCCTAAGGGCGCAGTTCTAAAATTAAATCTTTGCAAGTACCAACAGAAACTGACAATTGCTTTTATCATCATAACTTTAACCCCAATTCAGTGATCTTTATGCGCTTTTCAGTAATCCTCTGGAAGTGTTAGGAACTGCAGCAGATTTAATTTCCAAGAACTACTTCCATAATTTCATAAAATGTTATTGGTAGGATATTGCTTTAATATTTGCAATTAATATACTTCTCATTAATGGTTTAATTTTTTTCTAAATCAAAACTTTATTTGCTTTATGTATTAATGTTCCTCTAGGTCCAAGACCAGAAGGCCAACTCAGGTAAGGGCTCAAAGACATCCATGGGAGTTTTGCCAGATTAGGGTCTGCAGATTTGAGCTCTAAGCAGAATAGCCCAGATGGCCCAGTGCAGTGGGTCTCTTCTCTGTACACTGGAAGGGTGGAGAGCTGCTGTGAAGCCCCTTGATTCTCTGGCTGGATAAATGCCTGCCCTGGCACCAGATAGTACCAGATGGCGACAGCTCCTGAGGGCCCATGGACCAGCTGGAGGTGGCTGGAGCAGCAGACCCCAGGCGTACTTTCCCTCACTGTGCCCTCCCCTCTCTCTGCTCAGACTGCAGTGCCGTGTGGCCTCCCGTGGGGTGGATGACTCCACAGTCACTCAGGGACTCTTATATCACAAAAATCCCCAGCTGGGGAGCTGCAGATGGTTTTCACTCTCATTAAGTCTTTTGTGCAGCACAAAAGAGGCAGAACAGGCCAGAGAGCAAGTCCTGCAGATTTTGTCCCCTAGGGTGATTCTTTCAATTAATACTTTCACCTGCTGCACAGTAATCTGTCCAGAAGTCCTGTGAAACATTACATTTCCATCCCATGTGAATGTTCTTCCAGTTGATCCTTTTAGGCTTTTTATGTTTGTCTTTTGAATGGTCATGGCAAAGAAACTCTTGTTTTGGGTATTCAGCTTGGCCCATTGTCTTGCAGAGAATTGAATTGCTGGGAAAATATGAAATCTTCATGTAATATAGAGCAGCATTTCTTGTCTTTTAACACTTTCAGCTGTTACATGGGAAAGTTACCCTCTCAAAAGGCATCGTTCTTTCATACACTCTACTGCTGATCACATGGTGGTAGATGATGACCTTCAGTAATGATTCATTAAGTCCTTCTTTGTTTGCTCTAAATGATAACCAAAAGGAAGAGAAAGGAGATGGGAAGTATTGGAATATTGCTTTATTTTCTTCATTTATTGTTTGCTGAAAAGTTATATTTTGCTTTTTCTGTACTTGTTGCTTGAGTATTTGTGTGGGAATTAAGTAATACTGCCAGGAGAAATGTATATTGCTTTTTAATATTAATGTCTAATGAATTATATTAAGTATATGTCCTCTTTTGTTAAGTTACCAGTGTCCAACATTAGAGCAGCTGAAAATTCCTTTTATAGAAGGTGCATCATCTGTTACGTCAGTATGTCATAGGTTTTCATCACATAAAAAACTTTAAGGGCATTAATTAGAATTTTTTTATGTCTAATTAATTTTTATGGTAAAATATTTTTATAGTTCATAGCATTTTGCAGGTTTTTTTACTAAATAATTTCTGGGCATGACTGGAAATTGTTTTTTTCTCCAGTGAAACCTTTCCCAAGGACATAACACAAACATTCTTTGGAAGTTTTAGTATTCTAGTACTACTACAGCTATTTTTAGGTCCTAATCTCCAGGTGAGAGTAATACAATTTTTCCAACTTTCACCAAGTAATAGCTTTGCCTAAGTTAGATTGTAACCTAACTTTAAAAATATATTTCTCAGTCTGGAAAGGTGCTGCCATGCATTGTGCACTGTACAGCTCTGTTACAAAATGTTATTAAAGCCCTAGTGAAGACAGTAGGAATACCCAGTTGGGCAAAAGTGATTTTGTATGAGATTCTGTCATCTTGGTTTCTTTCGTATTAACTTTTTGGCAAAAGAGAGATGAGGTGGATCCAGGTAGGGGTGGGGAAAAAAGCAATAGAGTTGGAAAGAGGAGAAGAGACAGCTCTTTGCTCCAGAAAAGCAGGTTGGTTTTCTCCATTTTTGAGTCTACCTGTTGCCTCAGTGCATGACTCTGATATGTTAGCCTATTCCTTATTAGCATAGTGTCTGTAGGTGTGTAAGCACCCATGATGACAGAAGTTGCAATTCCTCTATGAAGTGTGTTTATTTTCTAGTGTGCACACAACTCTATTCAGTTATAGCCAGAGGAATGTTTCCCTAGTTACATCTGGGGAAAACAGAAAAAAATCCTAAATCATACCAAAGACACAGGAACTGTTAATAAAGAACTATGCATGTAGCATCACGTATAATGTGAATATATCAGAAATATAAATACAGAAATCAACAGGTTTGTGATTACTGGAAAGCAGTAGTGCTGAATTTCTACAAGTACTTTGTATTTTACTATTGTTGTGATAGCTGCCATTTATGTTTGGGGGGAAGTCAAGGGGATTTAAGGATTCATATGAATTAACATTTTTGCTCAGTGGAAATAGGATTTTTCTAGCATGGGCACAAGAACATTCTCAAAATCTATTTTGAGGGAGAGAAATATGAAAATTCAGTGTATGATTTATGTAGTTTTTTAATTTGACAGATGAGAAGTCTTAACTTAAAGACAGTCTGCACTCGTGTCACACTGTCAAAGGGCTTTTACAGCTTGCAAATCCACTGAGAATAATTCATTAGCTAACAGTTTTCATCTTCTCTGTTTCTCATCTCACCATCATAAAAATGTCGTGATAACCAAAACCAAAGCACAAATAATTATAAATGTTATGAAACTCTTGGCTTTACGTATCCTTTTTTCTCTTTTCCTCTTGTTTCAGAAAGTAAATAGGTTTTATATTATCAATGCCAAGTCAAGGTACCGCTGAAGAGAGAGATGTATCCAAGAATGTCCAAATCACCACTAACCTACGTACGATCATGCAAATCTTAGCCTTTAATGTAAATCCAAACATATTTATTGCAATGATATATCAAAGTAGTACTCTCATAAGTGTAAGGAGCCAGGGAAAATTTGTGTAAGACTAATCAGTTGCACCCCAATCATTTGCACACTAAGGATGTTTGAACTACATTGTAAGTACCCATACATATGCAATTCACAGAAAAGAACTGAAGCAAAGTTTTAAAGCTTCAGATAGATGGAAGAGTGTTAATGACTTTCATAGCTTGACCTACTTTGGAGTATAGCCACATGCCCTCATATCTGGAGCAGTTTGCCTAGTATCATACAGAAGGGCTGAACAGCAAATCCCCTCCTCCTGTGGAAGCCCAAGACAAAAGTGCCATGGGCATCAATACAGAAAGGATCTAAAATCCAGGGCTTTGAGAATACACTATGAGCTATACAAAATCGACTTTGTATTTTAACATACATTAATTTAATATAGTTGCCAGCTAGTTATTCTGAAGAAAGTGTCTACAGAAACCCATTTAGTTTCCCATATTTTGGTAGATATATATAATTTAGAAAACAGATGTAGAATACAAAGCTGTAGGACTGATGTGCTCCTTGCATGTGGGCAGATTTTGCCTTCATGTGACTCTGAAAAGAAAACGAAGCATGAGGTGTTGTCTCGTAATTGTAACAACCAGGACCTGGATCATTTAAATCTAGTATGTCCTTTTCTTCTGAATTACCGTGGTTTTGTTGGGCTGTGGTTCTGCAGTGTTTGTCATCATCGGTCCTCTGATCATTACTGTGTGTTTTAAGTTTTTATCTCATTTACGTTTTTTGTAACCATATTTTCCTATGAAAACATTCCTGAATTTCTTGTGATGGACAAAGCACAAGTGAACTTGCCAAAAAAGTAGGGAATGTGGAGCTGCTTGCATGTAACTGCTTTCAAATAGACAGGATAGTGGACACTGAGAAAATGATAAAAGGCTGGTTCAAACTCACGTTGATGATTCTGGTAACTGTCACTGCTAGTAACTGTGAATTAAAACCAAGAAATTGGCATTTCAGAGCACCGTTTCAGCCATGCGTCCTCATAAATGGCGGTTGCGACCCCCCAGCTCCGCTTGGAGAGGGCTGCTCGCCCCCCGGACCGGATTTACCCAGCTTGGGAGCGCGGCCGGGACTCCCCGGGCGGATCTCGGCGGGGACCGGGACGCACCCCCAGCCCCCTCCGCCGGCGGGGCCCGGGCGGCCGCCGAGCCGCGGGCCTGGGGCGGAGCGGGCGGGATCCCTGCTACCGCCGCAGCCCCCTCCGCATCCCTCGGCCTCGCTTTCGCCGGGGGCGGGCGGCTTTGTTAGCGGCTGCCCGCGGAGAGCTACCCGCCCCCGGCGCCGCCCAGGGCCGCGGGGCTGCGGCCTCGGCCACGGCCCGGCCGCCCCCGCCCCATACGGCCGTGCTTGTCGGTGATTGAGGGGAAGATGCCGGCGCGGAGGCGGCGGCCGGCGAAGGGGCGGGGGGCCCAGCCCAGCCGCTGAGGCGGCGCGGGGGCGGGGGGCGGCGCGGGCGCCCCTGCGCGGGGAGGCGCTCGCCCCGCCGTGGGCGCGGAGGGGCCGCCGCCGCCGCCGCCGCCGGCGGGAGCTGCCTGCCGCAAGGACGGGGTGACTCCGGCCGCCGCCCGGCTCCGCAGCGGCGCGGCAGCCAGCTTCCCCTGGAGCCCGCCACGGGGCGCGGAGCCGCAGTGCGCGCCTCTGCGAGGTGAGTGGGCGCGGCCACGCGGCCGCCCGGTGCCGGCGGGAGCCGCCCGCGGGGGCGAGGGACGTGGCTGAGCTCGAGGGGTAGTCGGGTTGCGGCGGCACCCCGGCGGGACCGGGCCGCGGCGGGGTCGGCGGGGGGCTTTTTGTGAGCGGCGCCGGTGCCGCGGCAGGTGCGGGGCTCCCGACCGCGGTACCCCCAGGGTCGGAGCGGGCCCGGCGCCGTGCGGGCCGGGGCGCCCGCTGCCGCCGCGTCGGGATCCGCTCCTTCGCTCCAGCGCCCGCCTCGCCTGCCCTGTCATGCGGGATGCTCGGGGGGCGGGCTGCTGCGGAGCCCCGCAGGATTCCCCGTGGCTTTATTTTAATCGCTTTTGGGCCGTTTAATTATAACTCGTTTCCTGCCCGGAGAATGCATTCAGCACTTGGTGCGCCGCGTTTATTTCCTCCCCTCTTTTTTTCTCCCTCGCCATTTAGCGCACTTAGTTATTTATGCGTAAGGTTATTCTCCAGATTTTATACAGCAGTGTCGGTGGCGAAGAGAGACCACTGCAGATTTCAAGCATGTTGTTTTCAAAACAGTGGGGTTTAATGTGTGTTTCTATTCTTGTGTGCACAAAAACCAGCATAATGACAGCGGGGAGAAAAAAATAGGCTTATTCGTGTTCTCACCAATTCTGTGGATTGTTTGCTGATGTGGAGGTCTGGTTTTTTTCTTAGTACACTTGTGGTTTTTTTTCTCAACCTCTTCTGTGCATCTAACTAGATACTGTGAGGATATTTAAAATAAAAAAATAAAAAATTCTTTTTGGGGCTGTATGATGTCAAAATACATGGGTTGTGGTGTACATAGGCAGTAATAGTTACATAATTTATTTTCTCTTATTTTGTTACTGGATATATGTCAGGAGCGTGGAGAGAGTATTTATAATATATTTTTTTTTTTTCTTTTCCGGGGTGCTGTGTGAGGCAGTCTTTGCACTACAGTACATTGCATTGGAATTTTTGTAAGAGATTCAGCCGAGAATACTTCCTGTGCCTGAAATCCCAGCAGGGGCCTTACCTTGCTTCATTTCAGAAATGCCCAGGGCTACTTTCTGTATGCTCAAAACTTCTTTTTTAGATTTTTTTTTTTCTTCCCAACAATTACATTATTTTTTTTTTTAAAGTCAAACCATTATAAATATTTCCATAGTAATTATTCACAGCACTAAGGAGCAGAAAGAAGTCTGTCATGGATGCATTAAAAAAACCTTCTTCCTATGGAAAGACTCTCTTTTTAAGATGATAGTGTGTGATTGCAGCGTAAGGTATGATGTCATTATTAGCATATGAAAGGAACAAACCTAATGCTGCCTTTTGATCACCACTGCTGTTCAGACTCTAAATTTCCAAAAATGTGGATGCTTTCATGTCAGCTGGAGATACCACCGTGGATGTTAGATGCTAGTCTGCGTGTGTATATCTGTCTTTCCTTATTTATATCTTATGCTGGAGTTTAAACATACCACCTTAAAATGAGCTCTGAGATTGCACAGAGCTCATATGGTTGACTGGAGACCATTCTTAAAGTTATACTTAGTAGTAGTTTAGCTTAACAGAATTGTAGTTGAAAAGCCTTCCTTCTGTTCATCTGTCTTTATTAACAGCCTTCTGGCGATGCTGGTGCAAACTCGTGGCCTCGTGGCCTGTCTTTCAGTCTTGTTGGCAACGTGAAATTGGTTTGGCTTGGTGCATTTGCCCGTCTCCGCAAGGACCTTCTGCCTTCCTTAAACACCGATAGTAACACAGATAGTAAATAACTATCTTGCTATTTATCTTTAAAGTCAATTTAGCTAATGGACATTCTGTTTGTTGTACACTTACAGTGCTTTTTCAAACCTGGTAGAATTCACAACATTACGCCTTTAAGAAGCTCTATGATAGTACAGTGGCTGTCAGCCAGAAACAATATACTGTTTTGTCAGATCTCCTGAGAAGAAATAAATGGAACGAATTTTGCGTTGCCCCCTTTATAAGATTAAATAGTAATGCCTAACTGAAAAAATACTAACTCCCCCCCCCCGCCATGTGGCAACATTCTTTAAACTGCAGCTAAGGCACCGATATGCTACAAAATAAGGGAGCTTTCTGCATATGGGACTCAATCTACAGTTTACATTCTTGAATGATTAAGTGTAATCCCTTTTTCATTTTTCTTTTTTAATCCAACTCAGCATTGTGGTGGTGGTTTTTTTCCCCCCCCCCCCCAAAAACTCTTCTTTAGTCAGAGAGAAACAGGATGTTTAGGCTATTGCATTTACTCTATTGGCTACTGTGTACTGATACAAGGGAGATGGTGACAAAACACCTATTTGAGTCATGTTACTTAATTATTAAAAATGAGATGTAAATATGTGCTTCAAATGAAGTGGTGTGTTCAAAAGCCCTTGTTTGAGACCATATCCAACAATGTTGCTTTTCATAGTAGCTGAGCCTAATTTTCTTTGATCCTGCTGTCATCATGCATGGCATGGTCATAGCCTTTGTCTTCACATCATCTGTTGCTGATCTTTTGGTTATATTACAAAGGGGGAGAGGCTGGGGTGAGGAAGAGTATTAATTTAATTGCCCAACAGGTGGAAGTGAATTGAACGTTTTATATAGAAGTCCTCTGACCTAAAAGGAAAGGAGATGTACTCTGGCAACGTTGTGAGCCCGTGTTTTGGCACTTTGAAGCTAATGGCAGTACATGAGGTGTTCATCTAATCTTATTGGGGCCCTTTGCAAGATGAGAATGGGATTAACTATGATTGTTACAAAATTATTTTCATATTTGAGTTCAGTATCTAAGAAAAGTTCCATGTCATTTCCTTTGAGATTGAAGCTATGCATGGTTTATATAGACAGTGATACAGGGCCTCTGTGATGTTCCTCTGCGGCAACTTGTTTTGGTCAGTTGGAGTATCAGTGATGTTGAAGAAAAGGTTGAAAGTGCCCGTTTCTCTGGCAGTGAGATCGACAATGGTGATAAAGCTTTGTGTAGCATGGACACATGTTACAAGAGCACCTCTTCCTGGACTGAGATGCCAAGTAGGATGTGATCCTAAAAGGCTGTAGTACTTGCAGAAGAGTTCAAGTAACACTTTTTTTTTTTTTTTTAACATTTGTACAGAAATGTAGACATCAGTGCTTGAAACCTGTGTCTCTTCTTAAAATTGATTGCATACTTGGTGAAAGTAGCACAGTGGTTGCACACTGTCTTCTGAGCACCTTGATAAAACTTCTGAGTAGTCGTGTTAAAAGACTGCAGTCAGATTGTTAATTCTCACTGGAAGTGCAAGACCTGGACTGTTAGTTTGAGATGTAGTCACTCACTTTACAAGTGTACGTGTTCAGCCATCCCTTCCAACACCTAGGAATCCTATTATTTGTTTCGATAATGTTGGTGTTAGATTTCCAAGTTCTGCTGACAGGATGTATGAATTTTGATTTCGAGGCAAATGACTAGTCATAGCCTTCATATCTCTCTGTCTTTTTGTGCAGAGCTGTTCCTTATTCTTGTGATACCCTATAGTACTGGGGAGAAAACTGAAAGTGACTGAGGCTAAATCTGGTTTGGATGTAGGCAGTTATGACTGCTGTCTTGATTGTGCCAGTATTTTGTGTTATGTTACATTTATACAGTTTTATGTCACAACTGTATTTTTTTATGATTTATGGGGAGGACTGGTGTGCTGATAGCAGTTGCTTAATGGACAATAATACTTGTATTTTATAATTTGCTTAATAAATTTGCCCTGAAGTTTGCAGTTTTGAAAAAAAATAGATCATTATTAAACTTCAAAGATAGTTTTGAAAGATGAAAAGAAAACTTTGAAAGAGGATCTTTTCTTTGAGGTATAGTTATCAACCTTTCTATGTGGCACAATTACAGCTTGTGTGTGTTCTGCAGCAATAATTGAGGCAGTAATAATTGAAATGAATTTGCAATTGAAATGTGAATCCAGTACTATTTGTCCAAAAGACCAAATTAATACAGTCAAGCCAAACTTAGGGATTGAATTAGGGAAGTACACAAAAGTGGATGATAGATGGGTCATCTGAGCAGTTTGCTTTGGGGAGGGTTAAAGAGTCATTGTGACATAATTAATAGTTTGGGTTTTTGTTCTTTGTATTTGCACTGGAAATAAAAAAATCTTTAAAATAAAGAATAGGGTGTTGAAATTAAAAAAAACAAAACTGTACTGTTGAGCTGGTGTTTCTTCATGCTGGCGTACAACAAATCATGAGATTAGTAGACAAACTGGGGAGTTGTTCAGGCAGCGTTTTGGTTCAGATTTCTTCAGATGCGTGCCTCTTCATTTGTGAAGCTGTATATACACACATATAATTTGACTTGTGGAGTTTTAGTCATAAAAACTTCAATAACATTATCAGTATGCCTATACATCTTGTATTGACCACCATAGAAAGACATTTGGTAACAAAAATTAACATTTTGATAATAAGCCCACCTAAATATTGCATAGAGGACAGTGCTTTGTTAAGTGCTGTGGTGGCCAAGATCCACTGGCTAGGATCCATTTGGAAAATCAGATTAAAAGTTGCCGTGCTTGACAAATACAATGTCATTAGTTTAAAAATTCCCTGAAGGCTAGTATTGTAATTAGTTGAGCCCAAAGCATGCAGCGGTAAAATTCATTTTCTTCCAGGAATGACCCGCAGCATCTTTTAAAAAAAGAAAACATTGACTGAACCTTGTTGGATAGAGTAATCACAGTACAAAAGAGTTTGCTAGGAACGAATGTGACAGCTGAACCCACAGAGCCTGACAGAGTGGAGTCGATCAGCTACAGCCTGGTGGGAAGCAGCAAGGTCTGTGAGGATTCTGCTGAAAGAATGCTCAAAAGTGATCATTGAGTAGGTGGCCCATATCAAGGGCTTCACTAAATTGGATATTACAGATGCTGAGTATTGGCAAAATAGCAGTAAAAAAATTACAAAACCAGCAACTCCCTTTGGATCTTGATTGTCACAAAAAGGCATATGCCCGTCTGTGTGTGATTCCTTAACTTTGCTTTCTCAAGAGCATGTGAGCTTCATAGTGCTAGGCTACAGTGTTCCAGCTTCAGAAGGTGTGCTTGTTAAGCTGTGTGTTTTCTTCATTGAAGATGCATTTTAAAAACAGCTACTCTGCGTTGTTGATCTTGTTATTCTTCTGCTAGATTACTGATTTGAATCTGTTTCAAGCTGATAGTTTGATAAAAGAATTATTTTTCCCACTAGAAATAAGAGTAGAGATTGTAAACTTTTCATCTCTCTAAAATGTAGCCATAGCTGCATAAACCCCACAATTTATGCTTCTTGATTCATTGCTCTAATAAAAATGCCTGCACTGTCTTCATGAACATAAATATTGTTGTCAAAGAAATAATTTCCCAACTACGCATTGCAAAATTACAAATGTAACTGCATTGGGCTTTCTGAGGACTTGCAAAACTTTCATTGGGGTCAGTAAGGCTATGGCTGTACCTGAAGTCTGAGCAGGCTTAGAGCCTGAACTTGAATGCTGTCCCAGGGTTGTGGCACTGTTTAATTGTTAGCGGTCTCCTTGACATGCCTTTGGCCAGTGTCAGCAGTCCAAACGAGGCGCAACTCAGGGGAAGCCATGGACCAGATACTATCCCAAAATGGACTATGGCTAAGATCAGCATGTGTGTGGTACTGCATGGCTTCAGCATCTGTTCCTTGGCCTTTTCTGCATACCAGTGCGGATGTAGCCATAAAGATGCTGCTGCATGTTTTTGGATAAGAAGAAGCACCAACTGCATGCTGTTTATCTAGAGAAAAAACAGAGGCCACTGTCATTTATCAGAAAGCAAAACTTAAGTATTATTGTTTCATATTTGTGTGTCTGTATTAAAAAAAAAAACAAAACACACGCACTACTTCATGTAATAAGTAGCTTATGGTTTGAATACTGCCGTGTTGAGTCATGTCTCGATCTTTCCAAAATGCTGTTAGGGTCTTGTAAATATATGTAGCAACGTATCAGAACTAGAATAAATGTCAGAGTTCATGGTTGTCTTACACGGTGTTTCTGTCTCAAATGTTCACTTAATAATCTTGATGAGTATGTGGATATGATACCAGTTCTCTGTTTCATTTCCTAACAGGTGTTTTGACTTTCTTAGGATGAAATTTGGTTGGACTTGATGGTCTTAAAGGTCATTTCCAACCTTAATGATTCTGTGATTCGGTGAAATAACTTCCAGCAAAATATAACTTAGACCTAGCTGAACATTAATAAACACGTTCTATTAACTTGAGTAAGTGTGTGTTATGAACCTGCTCTGAACTTGGGTAAGTATGTATTATGTTGGACTGTTAAGTGTGACAGGTTGATATTTTTCATTGTGAAACTGTTGGTTAATGTAGAGAGCCACTGTAAATACTGTGGTGCTGCCGCTGCTCAGCAGTTGTAAATTGTCACGCTCCCTAATGTTCTGCAGAATTCTGGCAATTTCCAATTCTTGCCTTAGTTTCATTGTCGCACGTTTGGTTACACTGAACAGTTTAGATGTCTTTTCGTTCCTGATACCAAAGATGTAGGCTTTTTTATTTGAGAGGGGGGAATTTGGTTTTTTCCTCCTTAGGCATTGTTTGACGCATACCAAATATTGCAAATTATGGAAGGCTGATTTTTCTGGAGTTGATTTATGCATACCTTTATAATAGGTAAATAAAGTCCAATTGTCAGACTCAATGTTCTAAGAGGTGGACTAATTGCTGGTTTAAAATTTTACCTTTATTCTCCTTAACTGAATTTGGGTGGATGTTTTGTGTTTGTTTACTGTTTTGAGGTGGGTATTGTGTTAATTTTGCCTTGTGGTCTTGAAAAGACTAATTTCCAGTGAGATCGTGTGTCTTTTAAAAACTGACTTACTGTTGTGGAAGAGATCTTTGCTTTTATGTTAAGTTGTTTCATTTCCTCTTAATACTGATACTGACTGTGTGCAAAGGCATAGACTTAAATGCCAGATTTCTAACTAAGGTAAGTTAATAGGTAAAAGGTTTTGGCTTATATACACTACAAAGAAGTCTGGTTTTGACTTCTGTTGAACTTAAAACATGTTTGCCTCATCATGGTAGGATAGATCACTAACTGGAACAGTTAACTGCCAAGGCTCTAAGAACATGAAGTCAGGAAGTTTTTAAAGTATGCTTATTTCAGTTTGTAAAGAGTTTGAGGTACTACAGAGATAAGAAGTATGTTCTACACCTCTTGGTGTAAGCTTCATCAGTTCTGTTAGCTGTACAGAGACAGCCCTTTATTAAGGGGGGAAAAAAAGCTAATAAGTTTTGTTTCTTTTGTAGATGAATTTATTTCTATTACATTTTTTGATTATAAGTGAGTCGGATAAATAAAGTCAATATAAGGAGGACTAATGCATGTATTTAATTTTTCTTTTTATTTTAATGGGAGAACTACCATGTGTCCTGCTTTCATCTGGGTTTCTTTTGTTGGCACAAAAGAAGCCTTTGTTTTGGTCTTACGGGGTTTTTTTTTCCTTACTGTAAATTGTTCATTCCTACACTGCTGTTCTTTTTGCGACACAGTCTGTTTTGAATCTGTTCATGGAAGAAAACGTAAGCCTCAGGTCTTGTGCACCTCATTGTGTCTCCTTTCCAAGGTTTGTGTTATCATCACCATGTAAGTGCTTTTCTTTGCGATGCTTTGATAAATATCCACCCAAACAAATGGGAGACTGCTGTGGGAGAACAAAACACAAGCATTGACTAACTCTCAAGAACTAAATCTGGAAAAAGAGAAATAACTTTTCCTCAAATCTTTGTTCTGTGTGATTTCAGTTTTTTCGTGAGGCTCTAATACATGGAGACTTTTGTGACAGATTAATGTGATTTTTAAATTAATGACATCCCTTTATCAATGCATAAGACAGTGTTGTCTATCTGTATATTAAACAAAGCTTTGTTAACCTAAAATATGCATTGATTAACCACATATAAAATGTTTTTAAACATTTTAAACAGAATAGAAGCAATCTTAGTAAGTATGGATGCCAAGGAGTTTAGTCTTCCAAACACCTCAGAAATGAGAGAAGCCTGGAACAAGTCATATATATGAACTTCATTTCCAAAGGAAAAGCTTGTTGACTTAGTGTCTTAGCTGATTGCGTGTCATTTGGAAAACAAAAAGCAGTATTGACAGAGTAAAGGATTTAGCTTTCTATTGAATGTGCTTCATGACTTCTGATGTAGACTGTAAGTCAGCTGCAAGGCAAGCCTTATTTGTCAAATAATTATTTTGATCTTAGTTTGCAACCTTAACGTAAATTGATTAATGTTTACTCATGTAAGTAGCCCCACGAAAAATCGATGTTGTAATCAGTCCTTGTTAGGACAGAAATGGTTGTGAAGTCCCCCCCTGCCCCTCCGGTCCTGACAGTAGTGGGGGCAGGATGAGCAGGCTCCACACAGTATCACAACAGATTGTGATCGTGTGTCTTCTTGCTGTTGTGGATGGCTTGTGCTTTTGTTCCTGCTCTTTCCAAAACACATTTTAAGTGTAAACCTCATGCATTACTTCTTGGGAAACGAGTAATGAAATCTTTTACTTTCAGTTTGACAACCTAAGTCCGATGCAGATTGTTGAAGCCTAGAAACTGTGTCTTGTAAGGGGAGAGAAATTAACAGAAGTTTTACATCTTGTGGAGAAGAAATGAGTCTTCTCCACTGAGTTCTGTACTTAATGATTTGAATATGGGAAGCTGGTCTTGTGTGTAACACTATTGTTATTTTTTGAATGTGTTCAAACTTACTGAGGCTTACTGAAAAAGGGAATGTTTGTAGGCCTGATTCCAGCTAATGTAAATGGGCATAACACTTAATTGGGCTACTGTGATTTACACTTCTTAAAGCAGGCCAAGTACAGTTTAAATTAAGTGGATTAACAGAATATAATCTGCTTGGATTGGTGTATCTGATCAGTTTTTCCTTCAATCTGTGCAATGCACTAAGAAACTAGTTTAAAAATTTGGTGAAATGTAGTTTACTACAGAAAAATAGCAGAAGTATTGCATGATACATTCACATTTCCTGCATATGGGGGAAAAAGCTTTCTTGCATGAATATTCTACTTTCCAAGTTACTCACTGGGTATCTATATTACTGCACATACTCTCTCATCTTTGTAAAACCTTAGATAGTTCAGTCTAACTGAACTTGGCTGCAGACATTTTAATGAAATAAAATATAAATATAGGTTATCATAGCTTGCATTTTTGTAGTTCTTCACTTAAAAGTTCAGTTCTTCTTGTTTTTAGTCACCTGGAATTAAAAATAGTCCATATGTGATCTCTAGAGCATGAGTATTCCAAGCTGTAGTTAGGTGTTATAGCCACATTTTTTGCTGCAGGTGATATTTTACTTATCTATAGTTTGTATTAAATAGCATGGCTAGAAATCTTACTGAGGTGAACTGAATATTACCTATTTCACAGTTTAGCAGGAACTGAACATGGAAGAGTGCAAACAGCCTGCTTTTTTTTTTGGACAGAAATATAGAGTAGATTTAAGTATTTATCCATTATTCATACATGGAAAGGACCCAAGGAATAAAGAGTTACAAGTGCTTATAGCACTGTTCCCTCTCGGACTGTGCAGCAAAAAGTTTTGCATAGGCATTTGCGGTGGAAAGAATGAGTCGAACTGTGAACTATCCCATAGGTGTGTCGTTCTGGCACAATGCAGTTAGCAAATCCCAGGATTAATGCTGAAAGAACTGGCGATAAAATGCTCTTGATTGTAAGGATTCAGCTATGGAGCAGTCTTCCAAATCAGATCAGTGAAATCTGAACTCCTACAAATGCTTCTGGGCTTTTAGTTTTGAGAAAGCCCGCTCATGACAAGTGATGTCTCAAAGTGAAAAGCTTCCTCTTGCCGCCCTTATCTCGCTTTCAAAAAGCATGTAATAAAAAAATGCTACCCTAAACAGTGCTTTTGTTTCTTAAATGTGACAACCTCCATTAAATCTGTTAAGGACTTCGCTCTTGCTTTTGATTTACAAACACTGTAATATTGGTCTTGGTGGTTGCATAAAACCTAAAGACTAGAGCACACATCCTACTGTTTGCAGTTGATGCTTAGGATAGGGAAGTAATGCATCCCCAAAACATTATCAAGCTTTGTAAGTATCATACCTTCATAGAAATGATGTTCTGTAAAGAAGTTTTTCCTGACTTACCCTGCACTTCTTAAGTGATAGTTCAACCATTATGGAATTGATTATTTTAAGTTCAACTTGCTTATTCTGAGTCCAAGTGATTTTATGTAATACCAGATTGTGAGATTCTTTTCCCCCTAATTATTGTTAGTGTTTGTTTCATGTGGCTTTTTGATTACAAAACCACAGAGCTTTAATCAATTTAATCACAGAACAATTTGAGTTTTGAGAATATATATTCTGACATGTCATGTATCTATTATCTTTAAATTATTCTTTTGATTCTTTTCTTTGAAGTTTTCTTATCATCCTGTATGTCCCAAAGCACTTCTGATTTTCTTCCTTCACTGATCGCTCCTTCTCCCCCCCCGCCCCTTTTTTTTTTGTCTTCAGGCATCTCTGCAGTTCTCATCATTCTCATCCTTCCCCAGACCTCCAGTAATTTTGGATTCCTGTTGTTCCCTGCATGTACATTAATTCTCACGGTCTTGGTCATCCTTTTCTTTCTTGTCCTTTCTCATTTAGTAAGGAAGGGAGCCTGGAGAGTGAGGTGAAGTTTGATTACCCTTGCATAGGGTAATAGAAAAAAATGTTTTTTAAAAGGAGATATTCTAGGTGTTCGGGACAGCCATGCTGGCCAACCATGGGACTGGCAAAATGTGAATTGAAAGGACGTTTATGCCCAGAAAATAGGGGATTTGATTAGGATTCAGTTCCCTCTCCCCTCTGCCTGGTCTGCAGCAGGTGCCTTGGGTTACTTTTTTTATCAGTCGCTGAACTCTGCCATTGCTCCGACTTTTCTTACAGATGCTGCAAGGACGGAAAGTCCTTGGTGTCAGATTTTCTCCCATGTGTCAGGAAAGGTTGGCACATACTAGCTTAGGCTTTCACCTCCTACTGCTCCCGTGCATTGGCAATAAGGAGGAACATTCACTTGAGATTTGTTTTTGAATTATATTTGTTTGAATTACTGGAAAAAATAATTCCTCTGGCACTTAACGATGTTCAGAAACCTTTTGTACTATTGTTTGCTTTGTTAACGTTGAATATTATGATTAGCATCAGCACTTAGAAACTCTACATAGGCTAACTTCACTGTTGTAACTGAACCTGCTGAAATGTGTTTGTGTCAAATTCTGAATTTTGGTGCAAATCAAATCCTTTTGGTCTTGTTGAGGTTGGTTGCTCACAGCAAAGAATTTAAAAAGCAGCTGTATAAAGATTTCCAGTCATTACCTTCTATCAGTGTCCTATGTTCTTTCGGTCTGCCTGAATTCGTATGTTGCACTTTGACTGTGGTTGTCTCATTTGAGGCACAAAATCGTAGGCCATGCTCTTGAATTTCTGTTGTACTTGATGAGAATTTTGCATTGGGTTATAGCTGCAGCTACGTTTTGCCCTGCAAAATAACATACCAGGTATATAATTCATAACAAGAAGACCAGTTAATAAAATTAGAAAACCCTTTCTTTTGGAAATCTATGGAGGCAAACAAGCAGTTTCATGGGAGATGAACCAGTTTTGCAAAATCAAAAGGCACAAGTCACAGTTCATTGTAAATATTTGATATAGCTTGATACTTAACACTGTCTTGCTCTACAGTTGTACTCAATTGTCAATTAACAGCTCATTTTCACTGTTATTAACACATTCAGTAGAAGGCTTGGCTCTAGGGAAATAGGAAGAGAAAAAACATGAATGTCGAAATGCAATTAAATATTTAGCCATAATTATTTTGTCTGGAAAAGACTCTGGGAATCGCATAAGCTATGTGTTGGGTATGTATCCATCACTAGTTTTATAAACCAGCAGCATATAACTGTAAAAGTGTACTATGGTGAAGGCAGGTTAACCTGTATAAATGCAGTGCATTTCAGCATGCAGTGTTAGATACACAAGGTGAAAGAATGATTAAATAAAAGAAGGAAATTCTAGAACACTAGCACTGCTGCAGCTACTAGGTGAATTTCCTGGTACCAGTGTCATGGATTATGTTTCATTTCTGTTTGTCCCCTCCACCACTGTCATCAAAGTAGCTGCAAAATACCAAATTAACAGTTGTATTAAACTTGCCTGACTGCTGTTTCTGATATAGTTACTGCTATTATTTTCTTCCCATTTTCTTTCTTCTGCACTATTCCTCATTGCTCTGTGAGGAAGAAATGGCTCTAGGTTGTCTTTACAATTAAAATATGCTCATACAAGTACAGGCAGTCAGCAGCATTTTTAGGGTAGTCATTGATCCACATTGGAAGTGTGTACCTATCACCTGAAATACCATAGCTGCCCATGTGATGCCCCTTGTGCTTTTCAAATGCTAAGTAAAAGGCTTCTTTTAAACCACTGTAAAGCATCTTTTTAAAAACAAACAAACGAACAAAAAATTCACCAAAAAACCACAAACAAAGCACAACCCCCCCCAAGAGATAAGTTGTGTTGTATTGCACTGCATTCTGAAGGTGATCCAAGATGGACTTGCTGTGGTTTGATGCAGTAAAATTTCACCTTCTAAAGTGGCTTTTCTACTTTTCGTTCTTCCCTTTGAGAGCTGTAAGTGTCCAGCTGAGAGTGGAGATTTTGACAGGTCACAGATAGAAAGGAGATCTCTAAAGTAGCTTTCTCTTAGCACATCAGTGGTTGTGAAGAACAGAAGCAGGGCCTTGACATTAGGCTTGTGCAGTACAGGGAGCCTGCTGTATGACTCCACTTTGCTTCTGTTGCTGGTGGTGGAAGAGCTAGATGATAGAGTGGGGGTGTGTTTGCAATATATTTGGGATCTGGGAAATATAAATAAAATGAACGGGAGGAATAGAATTTTGAAAATGAAGTTCAACAAAATGGATTGGATCATGAAGATTAAAGAATAGCACATAAAAGCATCAGACTTACTGGAAAGGGTAGCAATTTAGGCAAGGTTAAGTTTGTTGCAAGCCTTAATGAATCTGTAGCTCTTCATTTGTCTTCATTAAAATCCTGGAGTGCAAGCGAAAGTAAAAAAAATAATTGTATGTTTTATTGTTTAACTTCTTAGGAAGTGGAAACTCCCATTATTTTGGTAAGTGGATGGAGGGTTTGTTGGCTTTTGTGGTTCAGAAAGACCCTCAGAGATAACACTACCTTGAAACTCTTAATGGTATTAAGCCCCCTAAATTACAGTATCTTACCCTGTTCTTCCTATATTCATTAAACAGGAGGGGTAACAAGTTTCGTTCTTTTAGCAGCTGAAGTATATCAACGTCAGAAAAATAAGAGACTCTGATAGCTGCTTCTTCTAGTACAGAGTCCAGGAGATTTTATACTTTATATAGAAGGTTAAAAGTACGAAAGTATTTTTTAAATGTACTGTCTAAATCTGTAGGAATTTCAGAATGACTAAAGAAGAATGTACTAGGCCTAGAAAAAAGATGTTAAAAAGTATGAAATAGCTTTGATGAAACTGAGTAGATCTTTTTTCTATCTTGCACAAAAAGACCAGTGAGAAGGATATGACAAATTTGTATAGAATCATGTAAAATACAGAGAAACTGAATAGATTTGGGTGTTTGTTTTTTTGTTTGTTTTTTGTTTTTTGTTTTTTTATTGTTCAGGTAATGTAAAATCTAGGAGGCAGCTAGCAAAACCATCATGGAACAAATTTTAAGAAAGCATAATTAATTCATCCTTGTCATAAAATATTGTGCAAGCCAAACTCAGATGCATTCCATAACAGTATTCAGAAATGGCTCAGTGGTAAGATTTGGGGGGAGTCATAGGTAGAAGTTAGAGCTTACACAGAGTAAACTGGTAAGACTTGGTGGGGCAATAAACAGGCTTTTGAACATACAAGTCCCTTTTTAGACTCAGATAGTAGCACCAATCTTTGAAACTAAATGCACGTTGAAAATAACAGCTCTGAGTATAACTAGCAGGATAAACTTATTTCTAGTAAGTTGATCACGTACCTGAGAGAGAATGCTCTCAAAGACAGTAGGGTCTGTAAAAGATACCTGCAGTTTCCTTTCGTCGTTTGCAGACTGACATTACTGTTGTACTTGTTGTTAAAGGGAGAACGATTTACATAATCCTGCTGCTAGCATATTTTAGTTCCCTCCTTTTCGGTCTTTGTCTGGTTGCTTTGTATTTATTAATGTTTCATAAGACCGTCACTAGATCATTCAGCATGTTTTTTTTTTTTTTTAAACTGTTGGCTCTTCACAGGGCAGAGAACAGGACAGACAACTCTTGGTCTTTCCTAATTACAGAATATATGGGTAGCTGTACAGTTCTGAAATTGATACTGTTGTCAAAGTGAGAACATGGAAGGGTATAGGGAAATATATATAATATTTTGTAATTATTGTATTTCCAGTTGCATGACTGTTACTGTGTTGTTCTCTGTGCAATTTCAATGGGATAATTCAATAGCCTTATGTTTTGAAAAATACCAAGGAAGATGAGTAACAGTTCACACGTACTAGACACCCATGATGTTTTCTCCCATTAGATAGCATGCAGTGGCCCATGTGATTAGGGCTACAGGGATGTATTAAACTCTAGCTAATACCAATGCTCAAGGCGAGTCCTTAATGCAAAAGTGAGGGAAACGACTGGGGGAAAGGAAGAGGCAGAATTTGACTGGAAATCAGTGTAAATATTGGTTCCCCAAAGCTACCCTTAAAAACAGAAGAACAAATTGACTGCTATTGTGGTGAGAACCTTTTACTCTTTTTACGCTTTGCTTTCAGTGTGGAGGCTAAATGATACTTGCTTTGGAAATACTGTTTTATGTCAATATATTCATGCAGTAATTCTGTGTAAGGAAGACTTTCCTGCTTGAGAAAAGCTAAGGATAATTTAATCACGTTTCAGCCCCCTGACAAGTTGCAGGTGGTGCTCTGGCTGCTCTTCCAGAAAACAGTGACTCATCATGACTTACAGCAGGGTTAAGACATAGGTAGACCCACATTGTGCTGAGTTTTAGTTGAACTAAGATATACATTTGGTTTTTTCCCCACAATGTTTTCTAGGCAATTAAATACACTCAGTTGTGATTCAATAAATATTCTTTTTTTACGGAAACACCAAGCTTGTTAAAATGCTTCTGGATTCTTTAAGAGAAGTCTTTAAAATGCTTTATAGAGCTTACTACAATTAATTGTTTTATGAGGTGCATCAGAATAAGGAAAGTAAATGTTGTGAGGAAAAACTGTGTGGGGCTAACTGGCTGAGAACAAAAAAGAAGTAGCTACTATGCTTGCAAGAAGTAGTGAGTAGGGATGATTTAGCAGTTTTGCACTTGAATTCATGAAGACTGTTCACTTAACAGTACCGTTATGACTTATGCAAAAATTTGCTGTAGATGTAGGTGAGAATTTTTGTTGTATTGCAAATTGCCTTCACTGAAAAATCTTGCTTTGTTTTTTCTTACAGCAAACAAAGCAGTCATAGGATGCTTCTGGTGATTTGGTGGGATTTTCTTGTAAATGGATTTTAATTTCTGTGAATGCACTAGTAGTGCACACCATGGAGCTTAGCCCATACAGTTGTGGGGATGTGATACATACAGGTTAGCCAGGATGTGCCAGTGCCCTTACAAGTGCAAGGACAGTGGGAAAGTGGGTCTTGTCAGTTGGGGACTGTGAGGAAGTATGAAGGAGACATAAAGAGAGTTAAATGATTTCTTTTAATTAAATTCAAATTTAATAGCCATGTCAAATCACCATTTAGTGTGCTGAAGGGTTCCTATGTTTGTCTTCTGTTATTGGCATGTTAGCTTTATTTAGCAGGCTAAAAAGAATTAAAAAATGCAATTGTTACTATTCTTTGTTCTAGTTTTACATTTCTTCATCTCAACTGATGATTTTTGGGATGACTAGCACTGCACAATTGTTTTCTTTCAAAAACAAAGAGAATGGGTCCCATTTAAGTAGACACAACCTATCAGTCATATAAGGTAGCATGTTTGAACATTAATGTAAAAGCAGACTGCATAGAAGAGACTGATTTCTCATACTGTCACTATTGGAGAATAGAATATTTCATATTGTCAACAATCAGTTGTATCAAAGACATTGTGTACCTCTTGATTTTTTAAGCCTTTCTGCAATTCAGTTCCATTTCTGTGTTATTCTGACAATATTCCTCAGTGTTTACATTTTAAAAAAAAATATATACACACTTAGCTTTTCCCTATGTTGAGTCCAGTATTCAATATTTAAAACCATCTTTTCTAGCTTTGATGGGTCCCTGTAGGCAAAGTCTATTGTTTGGGGTTTTTTTGTTACTGATTTTGGAAGTAGATGGTCACACTTCCTTGACTAATCTAGAAATGTGCAGTCTGTAGCGAAGTTCACATCACTGGCTATGATAGAAGCAGGCAAGTATGGACCTTAGTACTTGGTTGGTCTCCAAGGCATTTAGTCTTAATAGGGATATGGAAAAGAAATGTTAGAATGATTGTAACAGGCATGTTTTTGTTTTGCTTGCATAGCGTGTGCAGTATAAACCATTGCTCATTTTTGAAAATTTGGTTTCTTGTTTTAACTTTTTGGGATCATCTGCTACAGAGCCTAAGCTAACATAATACTGGGGGCTCAAAGGTAGCCAGACTATGACCTTCTTTCTAGGGAACACATTAAGTATGTAGTTTGTAATCCTGAGAACATGTTGTGGTGACATCATGACTGTACTCGACTTGTGTTTAAATTTCCATGTGTGAGTAGATATTCAGGAAAACGTGTATGTGAAATTAAGTGTGTAGGTAGCTCACTATCGGAGACATGTTCGTGTTTAATGTCTTTATAAAGCATTTATGTTAATAATAGTTTTCAGAACAAGAAATTGTAAGAGGGAATTTATGTAAAATAATTTTCCTTTAAGAAAGCAAAAAGAAATAGTTTAATAAACACCATGGGCATTCAGACTTTGGCTCCCATGCTCTTTTTAGGAAAAAAATGGCTTTAATTCAAGTACCCACATTTGTAGGGTTATGTAGTTGAACTTTGTTTCATAAAATGAAAGCAGTCTTAAACAGTTGTAAAATATATTTCTGATGTAATTGATCTTTAGGCATGAGAGAGGAACTGCAAAGCAAAAGTTGAATTTCAGATACTGAGAGGGTATTGCACACTTAATTTTGAACTGCATCTCTCACACTTTTTCCCCTCATTTTCTTATGGACCTTGCAGCCAGAGGCTTAGTGTAGGTCTGGGGTTCTGCATAATATTCTTTTTATTGGAAAATGTGTCATGTACTTTATCAGCTTTCAAAAGCTGGTTACTTCTGTGGTAGAAATGTGGGACTGAAAATTGGTGGCATTATGGCAAACTCTGGGCAGAAGGAAAGAAGGTATCGTACTTGTCCTGAAAAAAATTGCCAAGGAATTGTGGACCAAATTTGAACACTAAGCAAGAAATCTGACTGTGTCTTACAGTGGAATGTATTTAAGGCCTGAACTGTTTTGAAGATGAAGTCCCAAATCATCCAAGTATTGAAGCATGTTTTTCAGTTTAGTTTCGCAGAATACTGAAGTGCCTACTTAATTTCCATAGATGCTTAATCAGATGCCTGGGGGAGAGCTGCAGTTGCAGATGTTGAGAAATTTAAGTCAGACTCCATCTTTTGAAAATCAGCTCTATTTTTACAAAATAGAATCCCTAGATTATCTTTTAAAAGCAGGTTCCTATAAGGATTTTTTTTCCTCTAGAGAAAAGTTTTAGATCAAAAAAGATGGAGAATTTCCTGTTGGAATGGAGAAATAAGAGTTTATGGACAAAATAACTACTACAGCTTCCCATCTTTGGAATTGCTTTTGAAGACAGACACATGTTACTCAGAATATTCTTCTACCTATTATTTTCTTCTTGTTTGCTGTAGATCATGGTGTATTTAGATGCTAATATTATGTCCAGGTTAAGCTTTATTCATATTGCATATGCAGTTTTTAATTGGCTCATGCCTTATGTGTAACACTGAAGATAAGTGAAATGCAGGTGATTGTTCTTTTTTTGTGATTTTCTAGCATTTGGGCTCTAATGGGATTATTGGGGCTTTAGCCTGATCTCCTGCAAATCAGTAAATTAGGGTCAGTCTGGTTGCAGGCAGGTACTATACTGACCACAGTGGCATTAGACTGAACAGTTGTGTGATTAGAAACCAGGAGAAATGGGGCGGTCAAGTAATGCGCAGGGCCTGTCTGTTAAGTGTGATCTTCTCAGATGATCCATGTAACAGAGAAAAGCAAAAGAATTCTTTATTCAACTCCCTGATCCCTAGCAAAAACACATGCAAAAATGCAAAACAAAGATCTAACAGTCTAACTGGATGAAATAATTTGTTCCTACAACAGATCTGGCAATCTACTTTATTTCAGTCAGGTGATCCCGGATTATTTATATGTTTGTTTAAAGTGTTTTGCAGGTCATCTGGGAACGTCTGTCTAAAGTAGAGGACAATATTTGTAGATCAAGAGATGCAGACCCCAGAAAAAAATGCTGTTCATTTCACAGCCTTTATGTAAATTATTCCAGAGGTAAATGAAAGCCTTCACTTTACAAACATATCATGTGACAAAGATTCTGCCTGATGGTAAGCCTTGGATTTTTGCCCTCCATCTTTCACAGTAAACTGTTCTGAGGTTCATCTGCAGTCAGTGCTAGGAAATTGCAGACTGTTTCAAGGTTGAATTGATCTGGCTTTAATTGTTAGCTGCTGGATCCTATTGCGTTGTTATCAGCAAGGTTGAAAAGGTCTTGCTACCAGATCTCCTTCTCACTGAGTATATGCTTATGTCTGGTAATCAAATGACCTCTCGGACTTCTCTTCATTTAGCTGACATAGACAGGGCTCCCTAAGACTTCAAAAATGGAAAAAGTAGGTGGCAGAGGAAAATAAATGGTGAATGGTCATAAGATTAGGAGGTAAAGCAAATAAGATGACATCTCCCACTTCAGGGACAGAAAAATTGCCTGAGAAAATTTGAGTAGACCTTTAGGTCCTTTCCCAGGTCCTTGAAGTCCTTCACCATATGTGAAATGGTGCCGGACATGGCCAGTGGTGCCAGCGTGCATCTTGGCCAAGCACTGCATTTCTTTTAAAGCAATTGCTTTTAAAGCAATTACTGTGAAACAGGAAGGCATTAATACAAACTTACAGCTTGGCTGAGACACTTTGAATGATGTTTCTTTGAAGTAGTACTGGATTAATATTAATTCACATGTTTCATTAAGAAAACAGAAGAAATATCATATCCAGTATATGACAATGTTTAAACAGTTTTTCCCCTCCAACATTATTGACTTTCCATTTACATCTGCATCCAGTGTTGACTTAAGCTCTAATTTTGGGACCACTTCTGTGCAAATCTCCATTACATTAATTATGGATGTGCAGAGTTTCCTTGCACAGAAAGAGCTTGAATGTTGTAATCCTCCAAATTTAAGTACTTGTAAGGTAACAGAGGAAGGGCTAAAAATAGCTCTAAGAACATGGTGATTGAAGCTTGCTACTACCAGAACCATTCATCCAGCCTGCAGCCCATTCTCTCTGTGCTCTGCAGCTGTGCCAGAAAATATGCTGCCTGAATAATTCGGACACTTGTGGCCTATTCCTTATTTCTTGGCTCAACTTCAGAAAAAATCGGGAGGTGTGCATGTGCACATGCTTTCTGGCAAAATACCCTTTCCAGAAGTGTTGGAGGAGGGCACGTAACCCAGTAATGTGTATGTAGAGACTTTGGTGCAGACATAAAAGTTCAAGGGACAGAGAGGAGATGCAGGATTTATTTGGTCTTCCATTGACACTGGAAGAATCTCAGGTGCCTTGCCTGGCCAGGAAGACTGGATATACTGTATTCTCCTGCTAAGTACATGTCAAAACTTTTTCTAGTCTTGTTGGATGAGTTAATACACAACTTCTGGGGAGGTGAGATGCAGGATTGGATGGATGAATTCTCTAGCCTGTGCCATGCAGGGAGGCAGATTAGATAGACTGAATTCTGTCCTCAGAAGCTAATTCTGTGGCAGTTGCTACATCTTCCAGGATCAGGACCTATATGTGGCCTTTGTACAGTTTTCAAGTGTTGTCATTTGTCTGTTTCCCATGTTTTAAAATTTATTTACTTCATTCTTCTATTTTCCTTATCATTCCTTCTATTAGCTTTCTTTTTGTGTCCTTTTACATTCTGCCACTTATTATTAGCTCTTACTCCATTGGTGTAACTTTTTTTCATTTGGAAAAAATTCACCTTGGCTGATGATACCTGGAAGCAAGCCAGTAACAGCTAAAGAATGAATGGAAACAAAGTCTGCCAAAATTTCTTCCTTTTAGATGAAACTGGCTGACTTGGATCTCATCAGTTTGAATTTTTCTTTTTTTTGAACGGAAGCTGGATTTTGACTGTAAAGTGATATTGGTGATGTCCACACAACCACAAACCTCTCACATACCTGTTTTTCCTTGGCCTATGTGATTATTGGCACACCAGTTGATGCTGTTACCCTGTAGAATCATAGAATCATTTAGGTTGTAAAAGACCCTTAAGATCATAAAATTTGACCGTAAACCTAACATTACCAAGTCCATCACTAAACTGTGTCCCTAAGCACCACATGTACATGTCGTTTAAATACGTCCAGGAATGGTGACTCAACCACTTCCCTGGGCAGCCTCTTTCAGTGCTTGATAACCCTTTTGCTGAAGAAATTTTTCCTAATATCCAGTCTAAACCTCCCTTGGTGCAGCATGAGGCTGTTTCCTCTTGCCATATCGCTTGTTCCTTGGGAGAAGAGACCAAAACCAACCTCGCTACAGCCTCCTTTCAGGTGGTTGTAGAGGGAGATAAGGTCTCCCCTCAGCTGCCCCTCATAAGACTTGTGCTCTAGACTGTTCACCAGCACCTCAATATCTTTCTTGTAGTGAGGGGCCCAAAACTGAACACAGTATCCAAGGTGCGGCCTCACCAGCATCCAGTACTAGAGGCTTAGTGTTTAAATGAATTCACACTGTCTTCAGTCATGTTAGGTGTCTTGTGTTCATGCTGCATCACCCTAAGCAAACAAATTACGCAACGCCGAAGGGAAGAAGAAGCCTTTCTATTTTTCTGTGTGGTTTTGTTGTGTAAATAGTATGCCAGTGCAGCACTGCTGAGATGAAGAGTTCTTTGCTGATTAGTTAAATATACCCTAAGTTCATTTTAGTTCAAGTCAATGAGTATGCATATGTTTGGTGTAGAGCTGGTTAATGAGCTGAAAGTGAGAGTGTTGGGAAGACAGACCACGGTACTGGTAATCTTCTCCCTTGCTCCAAGATACGCTGCATCACAGGGTGAAGGCAGGCTGTGTGTTGGATGTATTTGCCTCAGAGATAGTAGTGGAGCACTAGAAGCAAACACTGTTAATAGTTTTAACTTTGTATTTTATACTGGTGTAGTATTTATATATTCTATGCAAAATAAGGTACTCCATGTTTTTAGGAAATCCCAAAGGTATCAGGAAATTTGATGCACATGTAGCTCAAGGAAGCTTTGTTAGCTGAAAGCAGTGTTTTTTGTTGAATGGCAGGAGTCCTCAGTGTTTGTAAGTCATGTGAATTTTCTATTTTTTACTAATTGGGACATCAGTAGGGAAAATGGGCATCCTTCAAAGTACTGTACCAGCTAATTCAGTGCAGAGAAAGTTATCTTTGTTTCTTACTGCTTGTTTTCAGTGAAATGCAAATTGGCTTTCAGGTTGAAGAAAATACCCATGGCTATATTGCAGATAGGATATATGTAGTAAATAATATAGATGTGTATTATTAAATATACTTAAAGCTTTGGTCTAGGAGGAGTTTTGAATCAAACTCTATATAAGCATTACAAAGAAATGTAGATGAATGTGTAGATTTAACTCAGGGTTAGCTTTAGAAATGTTTAAATAGGCTTAAAAATTCAGTGATTTTAAAGGTTAAGTGAAATGTGTATAGCTTTAGACTAATGAGATATATAATCAACATATCAGAGTTTCCTTTACTTTCTTCTTCTGGCATCACTCCTCTGGTTTGTCACATTTCCTTTCTTGTGTGGAGAAATTCAGGACTAGTGTGTAAGGTTTAAAGGAAGTTTTGGATCATTCATTAGTCTAATAAAAAGGGCATGCTGCAGGAATTGGCAATTGATTTCATTTCTTTTTGAAATTACTACATTGGGAGATCTAGTCTAAGAGTCTAATGAATATATTCAGTATCATTGTAAAGATAAACTAAAACCATTATTAGCTTTGAATTTTTTTATAAGAAAGTTCACTTTATAGTTTTATATAGTTGATATTTTATATAGTTTTATATAGTTGATATAGTTTATATTTATATAGTTTATATAGTTTCACTTTATAGAAGAAAGTTCACAAATATACACTTGCATGATGGGAGGGGAGATGATCCATCTCTCTTAAAACTCCCACTAAAACTGGTTTTACTACATAGTTGGTCCTACTAGAGGATTCTGAATCTGGGATTAATGATAGTTGACATGGCTTAGCTAAATACTGGGGTGTTTTCAGGCCTGAAAACTGCAGAAAAGACCTGTGTTTTTCCTTGTTTGGTTCCCCTCCTCCCCAGGTGAGGAATCATGTTTGAACTATATACTGCTGAATGTAGTCCATAGTAAACTCATGAGAGTTTCAGAGTAACAAGACCAGGCAGTGAATCAAAGACATTCTTGTGTTGGGTTTGGTGCTGCCAGTCATGTGGCTTCTAATCCTTCAGAAAAGATAAATTCTGCTTCTTTTATCACCAAGGTACCAGATAATTGTTTATGTCAGGATCTCTCTTCATTTTCTAACTGCTTCCTTTCATTGAATGAAAATCTATATTAACTGTTGCTGCATGTTATTTTAATTTTTATTTGATGTTGGGTTTTGATTTTGTAGATGTTTGCATTTCTGTGGCATTGCTCTGATTTCCCAGATTTCTACTTCAGCATTTGTTGAGGCTAATGGATAATGGTAGTCTTGCAAGTACATCTTCAGAGTCTATACAATATATAGCGAATTAGAGCTTGACTTACCCGTCATCCTGAGGAGAAGACTTAAATACTCGTTCGTGGAGCTGAGAATACTGTGTTCTGAATCCAAATTTGCTGGTTGACTCTTGACTACCACTTTCTACTTTCCTTCCAATCCAAACTTCAGCTTTAGCAATATACATCTTAATTTGGGTACCCACTGCTCGCTGTCCGTCCTCCTTTTCTTTCTATATGTGGATGCTTCCTGGATCATTTCTCATTGAAGTTTTGTTCCCTGTTCCAAGGAGTGAAATTTTAAGTCCCAATCTTTCTGTTCTGGAAGTCTGTGCATTCTCTCACTGCTGGCATAAACCCTTCACTCTGCCACACAGATCCTGCACCGGTGCAGTTTGTGGGGCACCCTTGCCATCAACATAAATAATCCCAGTTTCATTGTTTGCTAGGACAAGAGGTATTTCTTTTGTGGAGTACTGGTTGTATAATACTTACAGTAGCATGGGTGCTTCTTGGTGAAACAGTGTATTCCTCTGCAATACTGGGTAAGCTCTTAAGAGTTATTATTAATTCTTCAACAAAGAAGCAGCTACAGGATTAAAAATTTTGAAAATACATGCCTGTCTCCTTCATGGGAATGAGTTTCATCCTGCCTAACTTGGCAAGAATCACCTCCTCAAGTCCCTCCCAATCTGGATTGCACTGTGATTTTATCAAGGATGCAGAAAAATAAACCCTCCACAAATAAAATCTAGAAAAGGTGACAGAGGCTGTTCTATACAATATGTATAATTAGCCTAGCACTTCTGTTTCCAGGGTGGCCTTATTTTTGAATATTCACACATCCTCTTTTATGTAAATGAGTTGCACAACTGGTTTTTAGTATTGCATGGCAGATATGTTAAATAAGGAGACAGTACTTTGGGATATCGTGTGTAATATTTTTTATTATAGGGAGAAGATACAAGAAAGTAAGAGGATAGGTCCTCAGTCTAGAGAAATAGAGGGGTAGAAGGCAGGAGACAGGAAGAGGATATGAATAGATTCCACAAGTCATAAATTTTAAGTTTTTTACAAAAGTAAACATTTTTTCTCAGATTCTAAGTTGCTCTTGGCCTTTCATAAGCTTACTGAACACTAGGCATCTGCTAAGCACAAGACTAAAAAAGTGCTCCTGCAGTGGTAAGAGGGCAAGGTTGGCCTTTCATCTATGTTTTTAACTTAACACTGTCAGTTGAGAGCAGGATAGTTAGAGCCATTCTTCAGGCGTACATTCTGCTCTGCTTTGGCAGACCTCTGGAGAAAAGATACCAAGTCCTACCTTGGATCAATATACATAAGTTCTTACCTTAGATCAATATACGTAAGTTCCCACTGACTTCTTGAGAGCCCAGTCCTTTCTAAAGCGCAGGCTCCAGCAAATTGGACATTGTTTTGAGATTTTTGCCGTGCTATTGACCTGGTAGCTGCTTCTCATTTTGTTATTTCTTTTATCTCTCTTTAATTCTCTTTTGTTTTCATTCTTCAGGGCAGGAATTGTTCCTTACCCTGTCTAGGCAGAGCATCTTGCCTGATACCTGCTTGGAGACCTTGCTCAGTATCATAACACTTGAATACTCTCTGGGCAGTTGCTTGAGGGGTACCTGGAGCTTCACTGTTTATTCCTGAAATGTCAGAATGATTTTTTTGTTTTAAGTTCATTAAAGTTGGGTAGACCAATCTAAATTGAGTGTAGGCCTTCCATGAGGAAATCCAGATAGGAAACTTATCAAAGTTGAGGCTTATGGATGTTTCAGGTCAATAATGATTTTGTTTGATAGAGGTTGGTTTGTTTTTTTTTTTTTTTGTAGTGCAGACTGTCTCTTTCCAAGCATCTGAAACACCCTCGGCATCCATGTTTTGACTTCTGTTAGAGAACAGGGTTGTTTTTTTATTTAAAAAAAAAATTTTTTTTTAAAGTTTGCTTCTACTGCCCAGACTTCTGCCATCATACTGCTGTCACCGTAAGGGGTGTCAAAGTAAGGGATGTTTTCCCTGTTTTTTCTGGCTCCAGGCTAAGTGAAGGCTTGTGTGCAATCCCACAGCTCTGTGATGGTTGTACTGCTTCCAGAATGTATGTGGGTTGGCAAATTTTGGGATAGTTTTGTGATCAGAATAGAAATTAAGACTTGAGGTTTGGATTCTTTCCTACAGTTTTACGATGGCTACACAGCAAATGAAGCTTGAGACACACAAAGAACAAAGTCCATCATGACAGTTCTGTATAAACCAGCAAGTTTACCTTTGCAAATGTGGAAAAATAAAAAGATTTTGCTGTAAAAAAACCCTGCACTTCTGAAAGGTTGATGAATTTAACCAGTGCTGAAGAAGTCTAATCCACTTGTGTCGTATATGCGTGCTTTTTTTTTTTTTTTTTTAAATTCTCAACAGTCTAGGATTTCACAAGTGAGGCTTCCGTGTCAGTGGTTTGAGAGTGCAAGTATACTGTGGAAAGAATGTCAATGGAGAGTAGGAGTCGTTTCTCAAACAAAACCTGGCAGCTTCTTCATGACTTCCATTGTTTTGTGGACTTCATGCTGAGCAGCTCTAGCTATGAATTCTGACCCGCAGTAAACCATGACATATGCAAGCACTAGCAAACACATCGTTCTCAGAGGTAAAAGGTAAAATACCAGGTCCTTATCATGGATAAACTGGCATAGAACCTTGGAAAATCAGTGAAGCTAACCTTGGTTTATGCCAGCTTGCATACTCTTAGAATATGACTAAGAAGTGTTCGTACAAATTATTTCTAAAAATAACTTTCAAGGTGAATGGGAAGCTACTTTAAGTATAGATTAAGTATAGGTTATATATACTTAATCTACTTAGATCAGTCCTTAAAGATTCTAGTTTTCTCCATGGGGAGTTCATCATTAATCGTGAATGTCACACAAGTAACACCTTCTAATTTTCTTTCAGGGTATGATATTATTGTATGCTGCGATTTTGGATATACAGAAATCCTAAAAATCCAGGTTTTACAATATTACAAATCTAATTTTAAATTATGGATTTTATTGTGTTGATATATGTGACAGTGAGTGTAATATTTTGTCTTTATAGATTTTGATTTTTAATATATGAAGGAAAACAAAAATCTGACAATCATAGAATCATAGTAATAATTTCAGAATTCTGTAGTGTTTCATGTTGTTAGAGGACTTAGAAAAGTACCAACGAAAGAAACACAAAGAGAAGGACCTACAGGAAATGAAGGGGGAGATGAACTATAGAATATAATATATTAAATAAAACCATGTTATGCAAGGTAAAGAATTGTTAGTATATTGCAGTGGTATTAGCCTGTAACTATTGTTAGCGGTTTTTCTTGCTTGTCAGCAGAGTTCCTCAGCTTCACCTTTTGATGTTGAACATTTTGAATGAACTTCATTTTATTCAGACATCTCTCATTCCAACATATTTTTGTGACTTGCATGGAAACAGATTATTTTTGTGCTCTATCTTGTGTATTTTGCTCCAGTAATAAGTGTTCAAGGGACGTCTGTTATTTTGAAGATCTTCTTTTTTTTCCATAATGATGATCTGTCCATGATATCCATCGGTTTTCATGTGGGTTTTTTGTGCATTGCCATTGTTTGTTATAAATACCAATGAATGCAGATACTGTGATGACTCATAATGATAAATGTCTAATCTATAAGTGTCTCTGGAATATTACAGTGTTGTAGGCTTTATAAATAAATAGATCAGGTAGATGTTGCAACATCTTCTTGTGGAGGTCTTCCACAAAATAATTATTAGCATGTGGTAAAAGATGAGGTGTACGTGTTCTACAGAAATGAAGAGTGATAAGGAGTGTTTTAATATAACTCCCACCATGCCAGTAAAACTCCCTAAAAAATAACATTAGAAGAGTGAAGTAGAATCTGTCAAAAGTATTTATGTCGCTCACTGAAAATGGGTTTCCATTTAATCCTGGGAAAAAAAAAAAACGATACATCAAATTTGATAAATGTATGAGTAATTTAGGGTGAAGGCATAGCCCTCTTTCAAAAGGAACAAACACTTTGTTCTCCACAAATTTATTTATAAACCTAGAAAATGATCTTTGTGTGGGAGAAATGACATAAACTTATAGGAAAGATTCTCCTAAACACTATTAAATATTTTTGGAGGATCAACTATAACAAATTGCTGTTACGAGCTCCTTCCTTCATCCATGCACTACTGAGTTTTATTTATATAAAATATCTAGGAGTCTGTACCCATATTCCACTGCATTTGAACACTTGGCATGAGTTTTGCTTAAGTGCTGCATAAGGATTGTATAATTTAACATCATAAATACATTAGTAAATATGGATCCATGTCTTTTTGGTAGATGAGCTTCACTGGAGCAAGGGTCTCTACTTGCAAATGCAAAACATCTTAATTTTTTTATTTAGTTAAGCTTCTGAATTTGAGATTTAAAAAAAATTGTAACTCCAACCCTGGTAATTTCCATTCATATACTTATATGTGTGTGTATAAATATATGCATGTGTATACACACACATTCTTTCTAATTATATATAATATGTAAGTGTGTGTGTATGTGCCTATACAACGCAGGCATCCTTTCCTTTTACAACAGAAGAACTGAAAAACCAGAACTGAGACATCTGAGAATCTTGAGCTGCATGGCAGCTCCCATTGCCTTGGTTACAGAGGGGCTAAGTCTTTCCTGGGCTATTCACTCAGTGTACAGTATTTAAATAGAAAAAAATGTACCAATATTTTCATAATGGTTTTGCTCACACATTGTTATGGTATATCAGACCACACTGTAGCTAATAATTCATTTCCAATTCCCTAATACTAAACTTATGAATGATTTACTATCTGCAGCAGCAAAAGCTGCATAATTTAAGAGCAGTGTTGAGTAAGGATGGCTTTCTGCTCGTTGCAGTAGATACTCGTGCATAAAACGGCTTTAAGGTCGTGCTGATTCTTTTTCCTATGCTCGGGAAATACCTTTTAGAAATGTGAATATAGATAGGAGAGAGTAAAGGATGCTGGAGTCCTGCATTCCCTCCTGAACGTGCTCGATGCTGCGCAGTTCAGCAGCCAACGTTAGGGGAAGGGAAGGCATCCAGCAGCCCCGGGGCACATGGGAGAGGGCAGAAGTGGAGACTAATACAGTGAAGTAGTGGGCCCTGAAAGGAATTAGTGAAACATCTTATGAGGAAAGCTTCTTGGAAGGAGATTGGAATATGTAACTTTTGTGGAGTTGAAACACTCCTGGGTTTTACTATACGTGCCACATCCTATCTGAAACCTCTTGAAACTTCCAGCTTTGTGAAAACGGCTTAAATTTTTTTATTCTTTGGTTGGTTTGCTCTTGTACTTGTGACTTAATGATATCCTTGTGCTGGATGCTTGTATTAATTTTTCAAAAATGCATTGTATAACTTCATTGTATCATTTATTCTACTAACCTGTTACAAAAACAAATTTCATAGTATACTTGTTATTATCTTGGTATCTTAGTATGACCTGAGATACATTCCTACGTGAAATTCGTTCTGATTACAGAAAGCACCCATCCTTTGCAATCTAGTATGATTTGACTGGCTAGTGTGAGCATAAACAGCATTTATTGAACTGTAGAAATAGTGTTTTAGTCCAGATTTGACAGCCTACTCAACATTTTGGTCTTAACTGTACAATGATGTGAAAAACCAGTAATTGAGTTTAGCTCTTTGGAGGTAGGTTTTCAGGCAGTTTGCCTTTGTAGTAGTACATACAGATGCTAACGATATGCCATGCAGTAAATAAGGTACTGTAATGCTCATTCTAAAACACTTATCAGAAAATAACTAATGAAGGTGCTACCTTACAAGTTAGCCCCGATATAAAATGAAGAAACAGATTAATTACTGTGGTATCTTGGAACAACATTACAGTGAAAACCTGAAGCTTTTGTTTAAGTCCTTAGTATCACTCTAGTATTGCAATGGTTTCCTCAAATGAAGCAACTAAGTTGTTAAGCACAAATGCTGGAAAAGAGATGCCTGATGGGATTCTAACCAAGATGCTGTGAAAAGCCTAGCTTGTGGCCTCTATCATTTGTATTACACTCTGATTTATCAGATGTCTTACGATCTGTACTGCTTGCTTGATTCCCAGGTATTACTAACTTTCAGTTTTCAATATTCCAATGCTGCTGAAGGGAAAGAGGTTTATAGTAATGCTTTTTTACACCGCTTTCTGCTCTAGGACCTTCATCTCCTGTTGCAAGTAGTTTCTTCCAGTGGCACCAGCATTATTTTGACAGAATTCTGGTGAGTTTTGCTGCTGTCAGGAGGCTCTGGAAGGTATCTGCATCTACCAGAAACTCCATGTGGTTTTTCACACTCCAGCAGCAGATCGTAGTCCCTTCAGAGTAAACATCTTTATGAACAAGTGCTCTGACTGTATTTGATTTTTTTTTTTGAAAACACCTGATACACACTGTGAATGTCCAGAGGGGTCAGCGTAGGCAACAGGAAAACTGCTTTCATTCTGGCATTTATGGAATCATATATTGTGACCATTTACATGGTATACCTATGTTTGTGTTCTGTTTGAAACTAACAGATGTACATTCTAACCTACTAATGAATGATGCTGTAAGTGACCTAAAGAAAAAGATAAACTCTGTTGAAAACACTTGATGGAAATACTGATTTCCAATTCCAGTCAGTGATGAATTAATGCATTGGTAAGTGTTTTAATGCCTTCCTCCTTCTCCTGCCCTTCTGAAATACTTTTAGGAAACATTTCAGTAAAGTTAGATTCATTACTGAGAAAGGACTAAGACAAAAAAAGACACTTGAGATAAGAGGCAAATGGCTGCTATACATGATGCTTCTTTCTCTTATCACCTATAGATGACTTGATGCAGGATAGATTTAAATTATTGTTGACTTCTTGCTGATTAGGTTCAGCTCTTCCCTTAGATTAGAGGGATTGAGTTCATTAGTTTATGCATTTACCAAAAGTAGAAAGGAGTCCTTTTAAAATCCCAGCTACAGTATAGCAGGATTTTAACTACCTTGAAAAGTTCTGTGGAAATTCACAATAAATATTTTGAGTAGGCTATAAAAATTATTTCTTTCTAAGAAGTAGTTTATCTGAGGTAAAATAATTCATTTATTCCTTGAGAATACTGTGTCTGTGAAATTTTCAGGTTTTTCAAAAGGGAAAAAAAGTCTGTTACAGCAATTTCACTAATAAAAATTATTTGAGTGTTTCTGAAGGATAATCATACAGGTACAGTGAGTTGCATAGTAAAAGTAGCTAAGGTTTGTGGTGTTTTGTTTTTTTTTTCCCCTGGTTTAAACCAGTATTTTTATCAAGTAATACTTAGCATGAGACCAACTAAATTCTGCAGACTTCTGGTAACAGATAGAAGTGGTACTTCAATCTTCTGCACTACCTGTCAGTTTTGTGCTTTACTTAGAGTCAATTTCAGTTAAATTATTAAGTGGTATGTGGCTAACATCTAGTAGGATGCCAGAATAAAGACTCCAAAACATTATTTCCCCCAAAGAATGCTTACATGTAACTCTTCTGTGTTCTGAAATTTTTGGCTTAAAAGGGAGAAAAAAAACCCCAGCCACCTCAAACCCCTAAATGGACTTCTCTTAATTTTGCTTTCTTTTAAATTTCCGAATAATCCTATTTTTTCCTATTTATTTCCTTCAATTTACTACTTCCAAAATAAAAAGTAAGCTCAGTTTGCAGGTAGTGGGTCAGAAGTGACAGTTCCTTCTGCAGCTCCTGTTTGCAGTGGTAGTGAGTTGTGCTGTCTTTCTGCAGAGAGAAACAACATGAGCATCATAGAATGATATCATAGAATGGTTTGGGTTGGAAGGGACCTTAAAGATCATCTAGTTCCAACTCCCCTGCCATGAGCAGGGACACCTTCCACTAGACGAGGTTGCTCAAAGCAAGCCTGGCCTTGAACACTTCCGGGGATGGGGCACCCACAACTTCTCTGGGCAACTTGTGCCAGTGCCTCACCACCCTCATAGTGAAGAATTTCTTCCTTATATCTAATCTAAATTTACCCTCTTCCAGTTTAAAGCAATTACCCCTTGTGCTATCGCTACATGCCCTGTGTGAAAAGTCCCGCTCCAGCCTTCTTGTAGGTCCGCTTTCAGTACTGGAAGGCTGATATAAGGCCTTCTGGGAGCCTTCTCTTCTCCAGGCTGAACATCCCCAACTCTCTCAGCCTGGAAAGTGTCCTTTCTCTTAGCCATGGGTTAGCGATAGAGTTAGGCTCTGAAGTCTGATATTTATTAAATTTAATTGCAGACCCCTAGCTCTGCGCTGTGGAAGGATTGGGTCTTGCATAGCAGAGGAACTTAAGTGGAGCAGGAGTAAGGCAGTCTTTCTGTTGGTGACTTTTACAGGATGTGTTTTCCGTCTCCCTGGAGCAGGTAGCCTGACATAATGGTCTTACACCAGTCCTTCTGAGAAATATGAAGAACAACAGTATAATCCAAGTTTTTTTTTTCTTACATTAATTGGAAAGCAAATTTCTCAGTTTTTTTTCCCTGTAGCTACAGATTTGGTACTTATGACCCTGAAACTGTGTGAAGTTTGTTTATTTTTCTCATTCACAGAAAGCCAGAACAGAATAATTATTCTCAAGTGAGAAATGAAAGAAGTGGAAGTAACTGGTGGCGTTCAGACACTGTCTTTCATGTGAAAAGACAGATATATGTTCAGCTTCACTCAGGAGTGCTAATTTGGAATTGCCAGTTTGATAAATGCTTTTAAAAGGAGAAAATGTATTTATATTCCTCTCTACTGGAAGCTCTTGTTTTCTCTCTTTGTGGTTATGTCTTTCGCCACTTTCCCATGTCGCTGAGGAAACCCTAAGTATGAATTATCACTGGAGGTTTTGGGAGGAGAAGAACCTCACGTTTAAGTGTTCTGGCTTTAATTCTGAAAGGAAGAAGATTGCTGGGAAGTTGTTTTACCACTAATAAAAACCAGCAGTAAAAGTCATTGGAGCTGGCTGTCTACATTTAACCATGATCTTTCTTTGCAATCGCAGTGTCAGCATGGAAGAAAGCAGCAAAGTTTTTATTTTCTCAGCAGTGGTGATGAGATGTGGTGAGGTGCATTATGAGTTGTTAAAAATTGTGCTCCAGATTCTGTTTCTTCACATTACTCCAAAATTATGTTGAAAGAATATAAATTGGCTTTGTAAAGCTTTTTCATAAATATAAAATCTCAGGAATTCAGAACTCCATGAATTAGTAATATTTCAGGTATTGTATTTTATTGAGTCCTGGCTTGCGTTGGACAGGTTTTTTAACCATTGCATTTAGAGGTGCCAGTTTTGCGTTGCTTATTTTTTGTATCAGTTGGCCAAATTGGGTTGTGTTAGCAGGCTCTATTGGGAGAACCACAGAAATGTGCTTCAGTAACTGTGCATGACAGTAGTAGACCAAGGTGGCAGAGACAGGCTGTAATATGAAGAAAAGTTATAAACGTAAAAACTTCTACCATAAGGATGTTGAAGCTTCATTAAAAACAGTTCTACTGTTTAAACTGTACCACCTTGGCAGCAAAACGTTATTTTAATCTGCCATTTGGCACATTCAGTTGCAACCTCATTGGTTTGACTGTAAGCCTCCATTATAGCTTAGGTGTGGAACAGAAGAGTGATGAGGAGGCATGAGGCAGCAGCACTGAGGTCCTTTGGGTGATTGTGTGTCTGGTTGGGGTTGGGGGGGGTGAGGCAGAAGGGTGCTCTAGCCCTTCTCTGGGGAGCTGTCTGAAAGCTGGTGCCACTGCACCGAGAGCGCAGTGCTGAGAAAGGTTCTCCATTCGATGTCAATACAGACAATCTGCCCAAAAGTGGAGCAGAAGAAAGGAAAGCAGAGATGGGCTGGGTGGGACGCAGAGAGTGCCAATACTACACATAGGGCTTGTTTTTTGTCATATGTTTTACTAGCCTGTTTTACTTCTGCCCTTCAAAAAGTAGGGGTCTGCTCAGAATGAAAGATGCATTGCAATGCTTTACAAATATTCGCTACAGCTTTAAAAAAATCAGTGTAGTTACTGTTGGGGAAAAACTGATAAATATTTGAGAATAAAATAGAGAATGTCAGCCACTTAGTGTGGAGAGTTTGGCAGTCTTTCCAAATTAGGCAATTTGGACTAGTTTTGCATTATTTTTGGCCAACTTTGCTGGCACTGAACTGGTCTATCAGAAACATCACAAATAATTTCATCAAAGTGAATTCTTTGGGAGAAATAAGATAGCACACTTTTCTTTGTATGTGAAAAGATCATACGTGTAAGAGACTGACCAATGATAAAACAAATCTTCCTTTTACTTATTTCACTGCAGTGACTTAACCTTTCCAGCACTCAAAGATACCTTGTGTGGCTAGTCTCAAATTTATATATTCCCTTTATAAGGCATCAAAAGAACTTCAGGAACATGCACGTGATCACTGCAGAAACTTTTGGCAATTAGAGGTGTGGAAAAATACCGTTCCTAAAAAGTGTATAAAAAGAGTTGAGACCATTATCTTTAGGAAAACCCATAAAGCGAGTGCCAAAAGCTCACCAAATTATGAGTATTTTTAGTTACTGTAGTTGCATAATCTAAACTCATAACTGCAATGTGAGAATAAAAGTTTGGGCAAAATACTGATGCAGTTGGGCTAGAACCAGCTTCTTGTCCAACAGAGGCTGGAACATCAGCCCCTTACTTTAGTTTAAGCTTTTCTCACAACAAGGGATGGAGGAGAGAAGTTGCTGGTTCATAATAAACTGTTCTAAAAAGAGCAGGTTGATCCTAGTAAATAAATTGGCTTTATCAAAAGCACCACAATATTTGAGCAGTTTTTCATTTAAAGAGAACTTAGGCATTTTAATCTTACAGAGTAATTGCTGAAAGAAACTTCACTCTCTCTATTCAAATGCTTAGTTTTGAACTATTGTACTTCTACATCCTGCAAGGCACAGATTAAAATTTTCCATGAGACAGAAGAGAATGGTGAAAGTAAGGGCAGGTGGCAAGACTTGTGCTTTTTTTTCAAAGTAACTCTTGACAATCAAAACATGGACATTTTTGTCTCTTACTGTTTCTGGTTTGTAGACGTGGGACCAGATCGAATGAAATCTGCAAAGATTTCTGAGGCTAAATATTTCAGAAAAGTACACAAAGTGGTAGTGAAAAGCTTAATTAAAAAGTTTTAACAGAGACTCTCTATTTTCATGTGCAAGAGAGCTTCCCCCTCTTTCCTTTGTTTTTTAGGACATGATTTACATTCTGACACGGCTGCTTTTTACTGAACGCTGGCCATGTTTTCCTGGTTGACATAGTCATTTCTCTTAGTTGATTTTGTCTCCTTGGAGAACACGTCATCCTGTTGTATTTAATAACTAAAATAAATTGCTTGTGCATGTATCTTTAAAATGTCGTAATTAGTCTACTGATTTTTTTTTTTGTTCTTGACATACTTCCTTTGTTAGACAATGAGTCACAAGCTGTCTCATCCTATTAATAGCGTGTTAACTTTCAATTTATAATTTCAAAGTCTACTTTTGTAAATGTACTGTATTTACTAAATCATTAGGAGTACTCTGCTTCTCTAAATATCTAATTATGTGTTTCAAGGTAGTTTTATCAGTTTAATTCATTGACTGTGTACAAATTGTACAGATTAACAAACAGCTTGCCAATAAAATCCTCTGTTTATTGGAGGGTGGCATTTTTTCTTTTAAATAAAACATGTCTCTGGATAACTGTTCCTGGCAGTGTGGCTTGCGCATAGTTTTTTGTCATTCAGTTTTTCAGATCTTAGATCCTAGTGATAAGTTTTAAAAATAAGTCATTGGAAACAAGATCAACAATATGAACTCTGACAATACTCTTTAGTCTTTTTTCATAAATATTTTGAAAGTAATTTTAAATATTCACACAGTTAATGGCAATACAGTACGAACACCTCTTGGGTACTAATTAGAGAAGCTGTCAGGGATGTTGTGAAGGAGAATTGAGGAGAGCTTTATATAGCAATTCTCAGTTGAATGTGTTGGGAGAGTTTAAACCCTTTTCTTAGTGTATCATACTTAGAAAGGTGTTTCAGGAGTGGTTAAGATGATGCTGACACATTCTAATAAGGAATCTTGAAGCAAATGGAGGAGGAAGCACCTCAAACCCAGAAAGTAATGAAAAATCTTCTTTAGGAGTAGCAATCATTTCTGTAGTTTTCATATTTATTTAACACAATAACATTAAGATGAGAGATTCACTCTTTGGACTCTCATTACTTCAGAAATTTCATTGTGCACATTCAGATTGCCTCTTGACCAGTTCCTGCCTCTTTACCACTCCATTTTGCTGCTCTTCCTCCTCCCTAGTATAGACCTTAAAACCTGCCTTATAAGAAGTTAAATTCTCATAGCAAAACATATCTGTTATTTTTATGTGGTATTGATACCAGATCTAAAATAGTTTTTTTTTTTTAATTTATTTCCAGTATCTTACCTACGTCTGTTTTCTTCTTTAACACAAATAATTGCATGTTATGAAATGCAGGGTTGTCTACACCATTGTGTTGACTAATTGGAAATGGTAATGCTTTAAAAGAAAACAACAAATGACAAAAAAAAAAACAACCCACAGAGCAACTGTTGAATGCCCATGAGGTAGTTGATTGTATGAAGCTGAATATTCCATTGTTGATCTATGAATAATAGAAGAGTTTAGTCGTATCTGAACCATGCCTATGGATTAATAATGGGTTAATTATTAATAATGGATTAATAATGGATTAATTATGAATTCAATGTAAGGAGAACTGGCCACCTCAACTATGGCTTTTATCCCTGCTATGAGGTTACGCTTAGTGGTGCTTGTAGGAAATGGTATCTTCAAACTGGGAATTTTGAGTAAAATAATACTTGCTACACTAAATGTCGTTCTGGGCTTGTTTTGATATATGATTAAATTTTGTTAGAACTTCTTGTCATTAAAATGTTATTTTGTTTGAGAGACCTAAGGCACATTGCGTTTTAGGCTTCACCCTAGTGCTGAGTCAGCCGTTCGAGCTGGTCCTGATCCCAAGCACTCCAGTGTGGCAGAGAGGCTCCACTTAACTTCAGCAGGAATTGAGCTAGCCTTTACCTGGTCAGCATATGTTTGTGTGCATGCTTGAGTTCACCTACTGAATGTTGGGGGGAAATATCCTCTTGCTGCATTTGGAACTGCAGCGATGATGTTTCACTGTCCACGCTGTTACTGGATAATGTTAAATTGCATTTTACAGGGTGCCCCACCGAATACAACTGGAAGACATATTTGTGCCTTAACACAGAAAAGGTTCCTGTAATCTGTATGTAGATTGTCAGACAGCTATAAAAGTTCATGTTATATTTGGATTTGTTTGGTTATTGCTCATTAAATGTAGACAGTATCACAAATTATATTTTTTAGCATTACGGAGTTGTGTATTTTTCAGGAATTGTTTTTTGGTCTCATATGCTTAAATCACTTTATTTCCATTGCCTGGCCTTATGACGCCTTTTGACGCCCTCTGTGGCATTCTGTAACCTCCGGGAATTTCAGTGCCTATCAGATCATGCTTTCTTAATTAAATCATGCCAGTAGCCTGTAGATAGCAGAATGTACTGTCCTGGTGGCTTAAAAGACTTTCCAGTAGTCTTGCCTGATCTAAGGAAAAAAAAAAACAACAAAACCGAACCAAAACCCAACCCAAACCCAAGCAAACCAACAAACCCACCTATCATACATTTCTTAGTGTGTTCATAGCTGGATACTGGTTAAAATGTGGTGTGCATGATGTTACTCTGCGAGCCTTTGTAAGCTTTTCCAAGTGTGGTGTTAGAGCATGAAACCCAGATGCCTTTTAGCCGCTGGGGCCAGGAGACCCCCTGCATTCTCTGTGCACACAAGAGAACAAGTGGGACTATTTGAAGAGTGAAATGAAAGAAGTGCAGATTCTGTTAGCGCTGAAAGGCTGGTGACATGACATATAATGGCAACAATTTAATTTTCTGACCCTCTAGAAAGCTCCCTGATGGATCTGTGTCAGTATTTTCCGATCTTTTAATTACTGTGCCTTTCCCTCTGCAAAATGGTCTGTCCAACTGCTAAGTGTACTATTAACACATTTTAATGGCCTATCCATTTGCCTTTGTGTAACCTGTGCTCCCTGTGCTGCATCTGCTGGTCAGAGCTGGACTCTAGTAGATCAGCACCAGCTTCCCCTCGTATTGATGTCCAGTGGGGATGCGAGTGATGAGGGTGGTTCCAGACTGAGCATGTCTCATCTTGACATACATAGGGCATGTGCAACCTCTGCCTGCTGCTGGGTGTAGTTCAGGACCTGAGAGGTTAGCTACATCACCGAAATTCATAGCAAAGGCGGCAGATTTTAACACTTCATCTTTTGCACTCATGCTGTACTCTGGTTTTTGAAACTGTTAATTGTTATTTGTGCCAAACCTTTGTCCTTATTTATTATAAAATAACTATTTGCCAGTTTGCTTTGAAGGTTGGCATATTATCTGAGGGTTTTTCCCTTGCATCAGAAGGATCAGTTGGCATATCTGAACACTTAAATGCCACAAGCATGCTCCGGCACTCTGAGTGTACCTTTGCTAAAGCTTTTATTACCATTTGCTTCAGGAACTGTAGCTCTAAGGTGAGGTAATTAAGGAAGATGCATAAGTAGAGTGATGATCCAAATTATGCTGCACTGCAGTAGAGGTTGGTTTTGCTAACCCAGCACTTCTGGTGCTAATTTTCTAGAAAATGCCAGGAAGCAAAGTAATAGGTTTCAGAAAGTTATTTTCACGGAAAGTAGTTTGCATGAGTGCATGGCATGTGTGTATCTGCTCAGAGTTGATCATGACTTCTGGCCAAGTGCAGTGGGTAACTACTTTCACCTCTGTGTTAGGTTGGATGCAATTATAAAGCAATTTTTTCTTTACCAATAAGAAGAAATACTAGAAAGTAAGTGTGTTTGTGAATAGCATGTTTTATAATTGAAGCTCTATTTTTGTTCTACACAAGATACAGCATCTGATAGGATGGCAGCAATGCTGGCAGCAATGGTGGTATGTGTGTTCCTCTGTGACCAAGGAGAAGCAGATTTAAAGTAATTATGTTTGTGTTGGTGACTTTAAAAGTAGTCTCTTTTGTTTCTTAGTGAGAACATCTCCGTTTCCAGTGAATTTCTTCTACTGATCACAAACTGGTGACCCAGTGTTATGACACTTGGATTCAAAACTTTTCTCATGTCCAGTAGGGATATTAATTTGAAGTTAACTAATACAGTCTACGTTCCGTTAGTACTGGAGGCTTGCTGAGCCATTTTCAGCAGTCTCTGCTTTCCCAGCTGCAGTTGGACTGATGTGTATTGGAGTCTTGCAGGGTGTTATGAAAGGCTTCCAAGTGAAGTTTTTTGGATGAATGAGTGATTGGATTCCTCAGTGTCCGTAAAGCTATGGCACTTCAGCAGCAGAGCTATGTTGTCACCAGATGTGGTTGTGACGGTGATAGCAAATTGCTGCTTCTGATGGTGTTTGTGATTTTCTGAAGTGTTCAGCTTCTGGGTTCTAGCAGCATTGTTTTAAAAAGTGTTTTCCTATTGTATCACTGCTTTGTCTAATAACTGGTATTCTTTTGCAGTTCCAGCATCCTTCCTGAGATTTTGATGTTGACAGCTGTAAGATTTGTTTGTATTTTAATCTGAGGTTTGTGTATACATTACAGCATGGGGTGGGATTGTTAGTGAAGTACGACAACATCCTCTGCTTGATTGGGCTGACACTGCTATTCAGGAAACACAGCTTAAACTTGCTGCTCAGGGACCTGCTGGAAGGTTGGTTACCTAAACCTGCCATTTTTTCATTATTGAGCTGCAGTAATTGCATCATATGGGGGAAAAAACAATTTAGTGATAATAATTAGTAATTTGACTGTAATCATAAGGTCACATAATTTATTAGACAAATTAATAAAATAAAAAAAATCAAAGCAGCCTCGAAGTACATAGAAAGCCACCAGCTAGCCAGCAATGTTGTTAGGAGATGTTTTAAAATAATGATGTTGTAGTTTTGGCAAACTATGAAGTTCAGTCAGTATGCAGGTATTTGTTTCTAGTGATTTCTCTTTAATTCTGCTTAGTAATAACCTACAACAGAGGTTGGCTGTCACAGTTTGGCACGAATAGAGGCCTGACACAGAGGCAATGGCATTATCTAACCAGAAAGGTGCACTGCATCTTACTTTTTGGGAAGGTCACCGTGTGAAGTTAACTTCCAAATGTAGGGAAAATGCAGGGACATTTCCATTAACAGGAAAAAAACCCCAACCAACCAGGATAGGGTTGTTCCCCCCGCCCTTAATTCCTTTTTTCTTTTATGTCATTGGGTTTTGATCAAGTTGTATATAGCTATTTTCAGTCAGTGTTTTTTCTAGGTTAAACCAAAGGATTTCATACTAGTCTTTGGATATTAAGAGGCAGGAGATTTGCCCAGGCAATACTGAATGATAATAAGCTGCTCCCTCCCCCACCATACAGTCCCAGTGTGAGTTGGGCATCTGGCTGCCAGATTTTTTTTTAATTTGAGGAGGAGGGAATACTCTTTCTCTAAATTCCTGTTCATGCTTTAAAATAAATGAATAAATAGATTTTAGTAACACATAATGGAAACCTCTTAGATGAATGACTTCACCATTCTCTGGGGTCAGGTTCTGCCCGAGATCTGCAAAATGGTACCCAGAAAGGAAGTTCCTTCTTCCTCTGTTGTCACCGAGTTGTAGCTGTCATCATCGCTACACAAATTGTCGTCTAAAGTCAAAGCCGATGTCCCTGTTAGAGTCCCTTATTTTCATAGGTATATCTATCTGTATCTTTGTCCGTTCATTTTTATGATGTGAGAAGGTATGAAATACTGGAATACTTTTCACAGAAGTAAAGCAATACAAGTATTATTTTGTTATTATCTCAGTTACCGGTGGGAGACAGACAGGGAGACTGGGAGTGCCGTACTGAGCATTAAGAAAACTTTCCCTGTATATACCGAAGTGGTGAATGCTTCTCTTATGTGATAGGTCTAGATAGAGCTTTTGATATCTTCCACCTTTTGGAAATGGATGCCAGACTACAAACTTGATGTTGAATGTATGGTTGCTTGCCTTTCCTGCTGATGTGCCCGTCCCCGCAGGCTAGTGCCTAGAGGGTAGGGCTAGGAGGAATTTGTGTGCTTGGTGCAAGATTAATAACCGTATGGGTAAAATTTGGTATTCAGAGGGTGCACAGAGACAGAAAGATGGATGCTTTAGGACAAACTGGATTTTTAAGGCTGAACTGTGTTGGAGGAAATAGGTCATTGGTGGATCATGCTGCCATAGGCTCCTTTTGAGGCATTTGGGAGGCCTTAGGGGTGGTAGGAGTGTTAGGAAGGAATCTTGTTCTGCCATTGTAGAGGAATCAGATGTTGAGAGACAACATATTCTGGATGAGGACAGAAAAAAGAACAGATGGTCCTAATATTGTATCAGATGAAAAATCCTAAACTATACAGTAAAAAAAACCCCAAGCTCAAAACCTGGATCCTGGATGGTCAGGGGAGGGATGTTTGTTTGAAGTCCAAAATGCACCGTGAACAGTAAGAGTACCAAAATAACAAAAGTTGTCAATGTTGGGCTTTTTCCTGGTTCTGTGTTTCTACAGCTGTGGTAAAAGGCTGATTGTTTCTGAAACATCTGAAAAAATCTGTGTCTATAATGTGTCATAGGAAAAACAAACATAAATCGTGAGTGTTTACTAGAATGACGTTCTGGGAGGGAGGGAACAGTGTGCTTGGTCCATAATATTTTGAGCTTCCAGTAAGTCATGCGAGTTTTACTCTGAATTAGTAGTTGTATGTCTATGAAAAGCCCAAATTCTGAATTGTCTTAACAAAGGGTGACAGTAAACTCTAAGTCACTGTCTTGTTATTGCACCTTTTGTATTGTACCCCAGAAAAAGATGAAAATGGTAATAGGTGATATAAATATTCTTGTTTTGATAAATTGTGATTTAAAATGGTGTGTATATCCATAAAAAGCTGAAAGTTAGGTCTGCTGTAAGGTAGGCTTTTGAAAATTAGGAATATATCTGATACGGATTAAATTACTTTTTGTTGTTATACATAGAGAAATAGAGAAAATGCAAAATCAGATGAGAATTATTTTTAAGATATGGATTTCAGAGTAATTTAAGATAATAGTAGGACGCAGCGTGCCGTGATTTCTTTGTTTTTATTTCCTTTTTTTCACACAACATTAGCAACTGCTAACTCAGCATGCATGCTTTGATTTAAACACACCAAGGTTGTTTTAAAAACATGAGTACACAAAACAAAATGCCTTAAAAAAAAAAAAAATCCCCCAACATAAATAAGTGTAGGAAATTTAGGCCTCCAGATGAGATTGTCTTAACTTCTGTTTATATTTTTGGTGGTATTTGTGCTAGGGTTTCTTGGCTGTATTTATAAACACTGATTTCAATCTTCTTCCGTTTCCTGGTGCTGTAGCACCTACGCCCTGGGGTGGGTTTATGTAGAATTGTGCTGCCTTCCAGAATGCGCTCACCCTCAGCCAGAATTAGTGCAGTCTTTATTAAAATCCTTTGTTCATTTATATCTCTAACATGACTTGATGTTAGAAACGAATGTTAAATCCATACAGAGAATTTGGCTCATTGTTGGATTTGGATCGTTGTTGGATTTGGCTTAATTTTAGACTTATTTCTTTGATGGGATGATGAAGGAATGAGGAGAATATGTTTATTTTTAAAAATGAAATATTAAGATTAAAAAGTAAAGATTTAAATAGTTATTTCAGTTTTATTTAAGTCTAGCGGTTACATCTGCTGCTGTTTATCTGATGCAGAACTCTTCTTTCAAATGTATTCTTTCTAAACACACAGATTTGGGATGGGGACTAGGGTGCTGAGAGATGTCTGCCTGTTGGTAGATGGGTGAGCAGACTATGAAAACCCTCAGAGTTTGCTGCAGATGCCTTCAAACCTTCTGGCAGAAGGTGGAAGTCCTCAAAATCCTTTATGCCTAGTTCCCAGAGGCTTTTTTTGTGTGCAAAGATGAGTTAGGGCCAATGACAACAATGTAAAAATGCGCAGTGAGAATGGTTTTAGCAACGGCCCATTTCTTTGCAGGATAAAGATGAATGAAAATTGTACAGCCTGGAGAAATCCTGTGATACATGTCTCTATTTTTAGCTCTACTTATTAAAAGCTCATGCATATTTCATAGTAAAAGTATTAATTCATAATAGGCTTCATCTTCATATAGCCCACTTTCTATTGTTGTCTTTTCATTAATTGTTCATTTAGATTCTGAAGGGTTTCTGCTTCATTTACTGCAGAAACTGAGGAAAGCAGCAAATGCAGCAATGATCCTGCAAAAAAAAAAAATTTGCAGTATGTGATCACTGAGCTAAATAATGAATTGTAGTACTCACAAGGCAAGGAAGCATAGGCGGTAATAGCTTTGGTATCTCTAACTCCCTAGTGGTCTGTGTTCCAGCTCAACCAATTTTCTCTCCTAGAGAACACAGATCAGACAGAGACAAATGTGCATTGGGTTACACTTGCAGGTGGTGGTGGTGTATGTGAGTTACCGCAGGAGTATCATTTCTGTCATAGTGGAGTTCCTTAGGGCTCTTCTTCTCTTGAGTGTGATTATGGATTGTAAACTATAAATCAGTAAACTGTTAAATAAGGAAAGCTTTTTATATCTGTTTCCCTTTTCCCTTCTAGTTTTCTCTCTGAAATTTAGTGTGTGTGTCTCTGCTTTGAGCCTGTTCCCTGAAGTGACTGTTTCCGCAGAGCTGTGGTCCTCACCTCTGGCAGCTTCAGCGATTGCACTGCAGTTGTTTAGCATTAAGCAGACAGGGACTTTGTGTGGTGTAGAGTATGTCTAAGTGTCCTACTGATGTTCTTGCTACACCGTAATAAATGCAGGCACCTTCTGTCAATAACGTTTTGATATAAATTAATTCATCTGACTTGCATAGTTGTGGAAGAGCATTTGTCCAGAAGAGAGTAACTAGATACCAATCTGACTTGTACTAAAATGATGAAGTACTCTGTTTCTTGAATTATCCAACTAAAATGTTTGCTTAAAATTATATAAGTAATGTTTAAAAAAAAATAGTAAAGCAGTTGATGTGTAAGAATTCTGTTGTAGTGTTCAAGCATGAAATTCTGAGCTAAAATAGATTTCTGGGGAAAATCTGAAGTAGGATATAAAATTGCAATTTGCATTTCCTTAAAACAAATTGTTAGACTTGGAAATGTTTTTATTTTCTGCTTTGTAAAAGACAAGCAACAGAACTAGTTTTAGAGATAAAATGTGTTGAGTATTAGAAGTGATGTATCCTGTAAGTACCGAGGGCAATATCATCAACACCTTGGTATACAGCCCTACTGACTTTCTAGTTGGATTTATTGAAGCTGAAGGTCAACATCTGTGTACAATACAAAAAGAATGCAGACAAATAGCTTGTTTTTTTTTTCTTATTCTGGGCTCTTTTTTGCTCTTTTTTTCTTCTTTGCTCTTTTTATACGAAAACAGTTTAAAAGAGATTAGAGCCGGTAAGTTTGCTGGAGGAAGAAATCTTCAGGGCTTAACACCTCGAGTTTCTGCAAAGATTACATTCATAGGTATTTAATTCTCTGCAATATTTGTAACTTAATATACTGAACATAATCAGCATTGCATTTTAGCAGTGCAAGTTCTGCTCAAAAAGTATATATGACTATATGGCTTAATTTTTACCTTTTGGCTACAAATTCTTAGGTGTTTTGAAGTGTTACGAAGACAGGGAATTGAAGAAAAGCTAATTAAAAGGAATTCCTAGTGAATCTAGGAATACTGTTATGCAAAATACAATAGTATTGAAATGTTTCTGCTAACGGCATCTCCTCCTTAAGTACATACTTGCACCGTCAGCAAGCAAAAGGCATTGCCTTTGACCTGGCCTAACAGTTTTTGTACTACTCCTGGTAGTTTCAGGGTCATCTTCAGTAGCTGATTGCTTAGTATATTATCAGGCAAAAAGCTCCATTAAACTGTAGTCAAGCAGAAATATTCCGACATTTTATTTCAGCCACAGAGTCTCCTCAAATCTTCATAGAAATGCAGTCTTTTTTGGAGGAGATTATAACTGAAATACCAGAAGGGTAAAAGGGACAGGAGAATGGAAATTTGAATCTATACTGATGGGCAGTTAAATTAGTTCCAGCAAAATTTGTTAGTTTTTAAAAATAATTGTTTCCTGTTTTCCTGATCTACTGATTGTATCTGTAGTTTATTTATAAGACTTAGGTAAACAAAGCTTTAGTGTTTTGTTTGTTTGTTTGTTTGTTTTAATTTTACTTTGTTCTTGATGGAGATCAACTGAGTCTTTTTTAGACATCTTCTCCCCCCACTTCCTGGTCAGTTTTACCAGGCTAGAACTGTTAAAACATGGAGAATCAGGCAAATAACTTACATACAGACTGGTGGGCACTCCCCCCCTCTCCCCGGTCTGCTAGCGTGTTTCAGTTACGGAATTCTTGAATTTGAAGGCAGTGAATGTACGTTTTACACAAAGAAATGCCATTTTTCAAGTTGATAATATCCCCTTTGTGACAAAAACGAATAAATAACCTGATGAATTGAAGGGGTGTGCTGCTTTGAGAGGAACAGAGCATTCCTGTGTTTCCTGATAATGTGGACGTGAGAGATGTACCTGTTCTGTAGTGGTTTGATACCATTTCAGTGAGTGAAATCAATTTTACATGGTAGAAAACTGAGCTTGTACAAGCTTGATAATGGGAATGATTGTGTTGGATTTGGACTTGGATGGGTGGAACGGTGAATGTTCATTCATATTCATTGTATATTCCAGGGATTTCAATCAGTATAGAATGGATTTCCAGTTTAAAATGGAATAAAAAGAAATTTATATAACTGCTTATTGCATAGTATATATACTAGCTTTTAATAACTACCGAATAAATACTTAGATCAGGCTCTGATGAGTATTGCTAAAATACAGCTGTCATTTATGAATGTGACATTACTGAATAGTATCTGCATTGGTATGGATTGCAGAGGTTTGGAATGAAACTGCAGAACTACTCTGATAGTAAGTAGTAAATAATTGTACTACTTCTTCTGCCAAGTGCATTATTTTATAAATGGTGCTTTGAATTGTGGCTTCCTTGGCCTGGCAGTTTTCCTTTCTTTTTTCAAAGGAACACATCTTTTCTTTGCTGTTTGTCCAGTTTTTTGGCATTGTACTCTTTCTTCTGGTTGTGTACTTTCTGTACTTTCCTGGACAGACAAATGCTAAATTGTTCTTTTCTGTAAAAGTTCTGTGTTTGGTCTTTACCGTCCCTTGTTATGAAAAAGCCTTGGGAGAAGACGTATAATTGGGGAACTCTGGGCTGGTGCTGCTAATGTTCTGGAGTCCTCAAGACAGGAAGGAGTTTCAAGAGAGTTAAATGGGCTATCCATTTTTCTTGTCATGAATATATTCTTGCAGGCTTTCACATCTGTAAGTATGAGCGTGTATTACAGTTTATTCACAGAATAATTAAATTCACATTTTCCCATCCTGTGACAAAGTACCTTCTCTCAGAGATTTTTCCAGTATAGACGTTTGAAGGGGGCTATATTTTAGATGGATTGGATGACCTGACATCAAAAGGCTAAACTGAGAGCAACTGCATCAGTACTTCAAGGGAAATTCTTCAGGACATCCAATCGACAGCAAGTAGCAGTGGGTATATCCATGTCATGAACACTGAAGATCAACCCTCTGGCAGTGGGGATACTGATTTCAAAGTTTATATAGAGTAATATTTTACTGTGAATTATCCAGGGCCATAGGTCATGACGTGCTGGGTTTAATGGCTACATGTCTGTACCTCCAGTCTCTGCCTCATTTGTGAACTCAACTCTTTGAGGGCTGGTGCTACAGGTAAGATTACGGAAATAAACGAACTTGGTTAAAGTAGTTCCCACTCCAGGAGGAGATTGAGGAGCCATGTAATACATATGGAACATAGCCTTTTGGCTACAAAATTGCACGAAAATTTCCAGTCAAGTTTTGTTGCTTCATGTGAGTAGTCTAGAGGATAGGAGCATATCTGGTACATTTAACATAAATTTATGTGCAGTTCTTAAAATGCCACTGCTGGTGAAACACAGGGATGAGTTCTAGGCCATAGACATCCTTTTGTATATCTGCAGTGCAAAACTAAGATTCATCTGCAGGCCAGCCAGATCTCTCAGCCCAGCAGCCACAGCAGAAAGAATTGTATGAACCCTCCATAATCTCTTCAGTGCACATTTGGACAGGTTGTCCAAGCTCCTGGTGTAGTTCACCTGGCTGAGTTAGCTTGAAATGTTTTATGGCTTGCTTACTCTTTCTTAGCTGTGGGGATAGCAGTGCAGGGACATGGTACATTTGTCTACACTGACAACAGTATGTCAGTAAGTACACTCTAAAACTGGTATAACTGTGGGTGTGCCAAGCTATACACGTGTGGATATGTATGGGTACAGTTGTCTCTGGATACATATTTATGACCTCTTACTGTTTTTGACCAGTGGCCAGATCTTCTGTGTACCAGCTAGCTCCATGCTGAAGCTTTTGTGTGAGAATATGATACGTTGTACTGAAAGCACAGCAGTGCCTGATGGGCTGCTGAGCAGGGTGTGTGGACCTGTCAAAAATATGCACAACCCTTCAGAGTGCTGTTCTTCATAACAGCCTTGAGCAGTAACTTCTGCCTGATGTAAGGGAGTCACAGTTGGTGGTCTGGAAGATGTAAGCCTTACTCAAGCAGTTAAGGTAATATGAGAGTGACATTTGTTTCCAGGAACGTACAAAAGTGTGTAGGACTGACTTTACAAATGAACTGCACAAAAATACATTGAAATGGTCTAAAGTGGATACTCTCTTACACTCTCCACTCTCAATTAACTGAGCTATTCTCTGGCTAAATAATGTGCTGCATAGACTGTTTTTAAAAAACATATATTTATGCTGACCTATATGCTTTTTCCCTTAGTGAAGATTTTCAGCCAGTCTAAATTATATAGTGGTTTTGTAATCTGAGTTGATGTTTAACATCTGAGCTGAGTCACCGGATTTGAGTCCAAAGGAGACTACAGTTTGCATGCGCACTTTCTCCGTCTTTCCTTTTTTCCCCTCCCTCTCTCCTGTATAGAAACATCCCTGTGAAATTTCAGAAGAGTAATTTTTAGCTTTACTTTAGAACATCAGTATACAGGTTCCAGAAGTAAATTCTGATGCTAGTTGTGATTTCCCAGCATCAAGTTCAGAGGATGAGTTAGCAGATCAAAGGCAGGGTATTCTCAGCATGGTGTACTTTTTTTGTTGTTTTGCCAGTGGTTTGGGCATGGCTCAGAGCAGGGCAACACAGGAAAAGGGCATCTAGACAAAGTTCTGGCGTCTTTTGCTTGGTCTCTGGTTACTCCAGCTTTCTCCACAGATCAAGAGAGGGAGTGATTTTTGGTACGCTGAATTGCTTTTTGGAGGAGCCTCTGACTCTTCCCTGAGGGGACCGGCTGCCTAGCACAGCCGCCTGCCTGGCGTAGGGCACGTAATTTAATCTGGCACTCCCGCAGAGATGGTTTGAATGGAGAAGTCAAACCGTTTCTCTTGGGAGAAAATTTACAAAATGCTGCATCTTTTGAGATGCTTCAGCTGACTATCTTGGCAATTTTCTTGATTAAAAAGGAAATTTGGTTAAACGATCCTGCGCATATAGGTTTGTTTCTAGAAACTAGCAAGTTTATTAAATTCTTTCATCATCATTGCTTCGGGCTAAGGTGCTTGTACTAGTATCCAGTAATTGTCCTATTATGAAAGTCTAGGGGCATTTGTTAGAGGAGAAAGTAAGCAGATCAGCAGAAAAATAAAGTGTTTGTGAATTTAACTTGTCTCTGCACTTCTCAATAGAACAATTTATATTTCAAGACAGTTACTATCCAATTAACTTAAATTTGAATTAAAATAAATTTGAATTTTACTCTACTTAGAAAGAAGTTAACGTGTAAGTACTTAAACTATATCTAAGCCCTGTGTCAGTTACCATGCTAGTTTTTAATAACTTTTCAAGAGCACCCCAAATGAAAGAAATATCCAGAACTGGCTATTCAAGGAAAATCATTGAAAACACATTTACTGCCAAATGTGGAAAATAGAAGAACTGGGGAAACAAGAGAGACCTCTTTCCCTTTTAATCTCTCTGAGATATCCTCAGTGTTCTTGTAATTAAAAAGAAAAACGGTGTCAGAGATGTAATGATGTAATTTTTTTCATGTTTATGACATCTCTCTTTTGCTTCTAACAATCACAGATTCAGTAGGTTTAGAATGATCATGTTTTTTCCTCCAAGATATCCATCACCAGACTTGTTCATAGAATTTACCTACATAATTTATTATTTAAAACATAGAGACCTAACGAGCACTCAGGCGTTCTAGGTAGCAATATTGAACAGCTATGATGATATTATAGCAGAAGGATCTCATCAGTTTTCTGCCTGATGTTGATGCTCAGAACTGTGCAGTTCTGTAGTATAATGGTGGTTATATTTTTGAAATACTGAACTTCATGATCTACTGTAAAAATACTAAATTTCCACTACATGATACAAGTTGATTGATTAATACAGTAAATCATCATAAAGACTTAGGATATAGCTATGGTCTCTTACCATTTACTTACCATTTAAGTAAAGAGGCCCTATTACCCTCTACTTTGTAAACAGTGGAGAAGAATAGAGATCCCAAATACCTGATTTTTCTTGGTTCTTGAATGCTGGGACAGCTTTTACATTCATCTTTGTCTGGGTGACTGAATAGGAAGCATCCAAACATGTTAGCTTAACTCAAATCTGATAAAATGTTAGCTAACAGAGAAAAATCCTAATAATCAAATAGTGAAATACCTTCTGAGAGAAATTCCATTGTGTGGATCGCAGGAAACGTGATGAGTAGAAATTCTTGGAAATATTCCAGGAGAAATAACAAGAAAAAGGGCACCTGGGCAGCAAGATGAAGCTTTTCTCTTATTTCTGTCTGTATAGAAAAGGATGCTTCATGTCAGCTTTATCTGATTTTATTATTTATGTTGTTTTTAATAGATCGAATCTGTATCTCCAGATAGTCGTAGAAGTACTAGAATATAGGCCTGGAAGGAAATTTAAAGAGCTATCAAGTTCATCTCTTTGTCTCTGGCAAAATTGCTTACTGATGAGTACACAGCTAATCGTGGGTACTGTCTTTACAGTATAGTCTGGATGCAAATGCCATTTCAGTGGCACTTAGCAGGACTTGAAGGTGGGAGATTAATTCTTGTCTTCTGTTTCTGGTAGGACGTACATGTTAGTGCACTATTAGTTATGTTATTAATGGCAGACGTCAGGAATTGTTAACCAAATGTCAGATAAGCAATTCCTTTTGTAGGCAGGAAGGTACTGCGTAAGGGTTTCATTCCATCTTCAGACTGAATTTTCAGACTGCAAATAATTAAAGTAGTGTCTCTTTTTCTCCCTTCCATCACTCCTCGTAGTTTGGGTTTTATGGCAATCATATTTTCCCCTTTTACAATATTTCGCTCTTTACCAGTCTCGATTAACCTTCCAGCTTACTGTGAGATGCTACATAGCAGAGTACTGGCCGACACTAGGGCTGCTTTGCAACCTATTTCACTGAATTTAGGAAATACTCTAAAAGTTCACAAGTCCTGAATTTTTTGAAGTATTTTTTCCATAATAGGAGCTCATTTACGTGTGAGTTTAACATGTTCATTGCAAATCGATTTCAATTGCTTTAGGTTACCTGATTTGTTGGGATCATTATTTAAATCACGACTTTGAGATACTTGGATTTTTTAGTAGGATCAGAGAAGTTACCCAGCTTTCAGGTCTGTGCTTTGCTTTACGTTCTGAAACTGTAGTGATGTCTGTGATTCACTGGAGTGATAGTAACAATTAGGACTTAAGAAAATGGACTGTTGCAAAGGAATTAACATTTTTCTCAGGCTGTTCTTATCTCTCAAACTGTGGGATAGTCCTAGCTAGTACATGTTGGTTTTATGTGTCCTTAAACATGGGTGAGTTTGTCCATCTGCCACATACAAATTTTCAGTATGTTCTAACAAGTGCCGGTGCTGCCCCGGGTACAGTGTATGGCGCTGCAGCCGAAGGAAACTTTTTCACCCCTTCTATTACACCTTTGTCTTTAAAGTGTAATCCTCCTGCATGACGCTTATTTTGCAGTGATTTTACTGCTGTAAACCCCCTGTATACAATAGTTCAAAATGACATAAATCTCCAGCTGCGGGAGAAGAAAATTAACTAGATAGCGCTCTGCGAGTCTGTTAATTAACCTCGCCCGATGTCCTGGCGCAGGGGGTGGTGGTACTTGGGCAGGTGTATGTGCTTGCTGGGGCGGGCAGGCTCAGGTGCAGATCGGGGCTCTTCCTGATGAGCGGTGCAGCTCTTTTATTTTAGGACTTAACTCTTAGTGTGTACTGTTGCCCAGATCACAAAATGAAAAAGGGGGACAGAAAAAATGGGGTGGGGGAATCACAGTGACTGGCTGATCCTTCTGTGTTTCACTGGCTTGTAGGGAAGTTGGTGGCTATTTCTTACTTACCCTTCTGGTTTCAAAGTCACCTAGGTTTTCAGATCTATTGAATAATACTCTGCATAGAGAAAAAAGATACTAACTTCCCTGACTCTCATTTAAGAAGACCCTTTGGTATAAAGTTCCCTTTTCATCACTAACACAGCTGTTGGAGGTAGACTCTGTGGGAACATGACAGAGGAGTTGGTGAACCCCGTTGACATCCAGCACCAGAAACAAAACGTTTTGTGTATGCAGCCAAAACATTGTTCACGTCAGGAAAGACTGTCGTGTACTTCGTGAAGTAAATATAGTAATCTACATGTCACTTCTATATATGTAGAATTATGGAACTGAATTTTTGTTTCTTTTCTCTTCTGCAATATTTGATGCTGAACCATGTACAGCGTGTGACGAATTGCATACAACGGGATGAGTTGAACTTTATTTTTCCCCTTTGTTAGTTCTTAATATTTCAAAACATCTCCAATTTAAGAAAAGCTGGAAAATAGCAGAAGAGTTTGTGATACACTGTAAGTGCATACACTGAAATGTTATAAAAAGAAAATTAAAGATGAGTGATAGGAAATAGAAGTGAAGGGAAGAGGCAGTTTTTGAAGATTCATTATGTGGGGAAAGAGGAATGAATTGGAAAAGAAAAATATGAAAATTACTTTTTTTTTTTAAAAAAACATGAGTTTTCTTAATCACAGACTTGGGATCTCCAAGTACTTGTTTTTTCTTTTTAATAGCTAAATGTCTTTTTATCTCTAGAGGCAGCGGTTTCTGTTTAATAAACCAGTTGTTGGACATTTGATTGATAGTGGTAGTGTACTGTAGGTCTAATTGCAATTATAATACTATGGAAGTGACCAACCAATCAATTTGCTTTCCATGGGCTCTACCTAATTCTGTATTGCTTGCTTGAGACAAGGAACATTATAGCAGGTGACACTCAGCACTGTCTGACAATGCTTGGGTTATTTTAAGAGAACAAATATATCTATGTATGATAGCTGAAGGCTATGACACCAAGAAAGCCCAAGAATAATACACAGGTACCTCTTACTTGCTTTTTAATATGAGTACATGCACACATTTTTCTTGTATGTGGTTATTTGTATATATGAAAATAAGGAGATCTTTCCTTATGTCCAGCCTTATTAATATCTTCAACATGTTACTGATTCTGAACATACAGAGCATAGAGAGTATTGTTGGAAACTAACATACCTAAGTGAAAGTACATCATATGCTGCTGTGATTTCTTTAGTGGAAGATGAGTTCATTATCTCTTCACTCTTTAGGCTACTGCCAGACTTAGATTAGCTTTGTTACTGTGGCTGTTCTTGCTTGAATGTTTTGCTTTCTGGCTTATAAATGTTTCATGGTGTGTGGTTAACTCTGAATTTTGTCACAAGTGATGAATGCTTTCCTTTTTTAATATGTAGACACTAAGGTGGCTGCAGTGGTAAAGCAATGAAGTAAAAGATTTTACTCAGTCCGTTTTAGGCCTCTGTAGGAACATTTTTGCACTAATACCTCTGCATTTAATATTTGACTGAGTAACCTGCTGTCTCCCTTTAATATTTTCTATTTTTTTCTTCTTCATGATAGATCTCTGAACAACAACTTTTTCACGTAAATTGACAAAAGTGGAGAAGAGATGGCCAGTTCAGCCCGAGAACATCTGCTCTTTGTGCGACGTCGCAACCCACAGCTACGGTATACACTAAGCCCGGAGAATCTGCAGAGTTTGGCATCTCAGGGCACCATGGCTGAGAACATGAACTTGCAGCGTGCCAACAGCGACACTGATTTAGTGACCTCAGATAGCAGGTCTAGTTTGACAGCCAGTATGTATGAATATACCTTGGGGCAATCTCAGAACCTCATCATTTTCTGGGATATTAAGGAAGAAGTAGACCCGACTGACTGGATAGGACTTTATCACATAGGTGAGTCAGAACCATGTTATAATATTCCTGTGTGTTTATTGCTCTTTTGCCACTTCATATTTCCTTTTCTGATATGTGTTCTGGCACTCCACATAATTAATCTAAAAAAAAAATTGAGTAAGACTGCAGAGAATTACATTGGATTTCTGTTTGCTTTTCTTAGTGCAGTGAACTGTGTAAAAACATGATTCTAATTAATGTAGATCTGGTTCCACAGTGACCTGCTAGAAGATGAAATGCGTTCTTCTTAAACAACAAATGTGCATACAGTTTCCTGTTTTCACCTTTGCTGGTGGCTGGCTTGTTCGGAGTACTGCATTCATCATGTAACTTGACATGTTTACTGTCCAATGTTTATGCAGTTTTTTGACAAGTCAATTCTTCACATTTGGGAAAAGGTATTTTGTATAAGTCCTTGATTTTTTAGAACTGAAATTGTATCAATTCCGAAGGAGTGAGAATTTCTATTAATGAAGAATGCTTGTAGAAGGAAATCCTGTAAAGGGATTCTTTATGTGCTTTTTTGTGCTGTTCAGGATATTTCATAGGAGGGAGCTGGAACGAGTAGCACGCAAGGGCCTGTGGGCGGGGTGTGCATTAGCAAATAATGTAGCTCAAAAGAAATGGATCAGTAGGTCAAAGCAGTTGGTGCTGAGACTCCAGCATCAGCAGCATATTTAGGTTGGGATTTTCCATTGTATTATGTTTAATCAGGTCCTTATATCCAAACATCCGTGCTGTGTGTGTGGTTTGGAGCAGTCCAAAGGACAGTCTTTATGTTCCCACTAGGAACTGGAGCATAGCTAGCGGGTAGCTGTAGTGCCACATGGGGTTTAGTCGTCTTCTTAAGGAATGTGGTTCACGTGCACTGAAATTAGTCTCTGAATTTAACCAGTGCTCAATAGGTGGGACTGATCTGTTGATTTTTTTTTTTTTTTTTTTTTCCCCAAATTGCACTGCTTCTGTAGACCTAATTACTACTGTAGACAGGAACTGTCAGTTCACCCTGGCAAAGCAGGTATAGGAGAGACACTGGTGGAAACAGGTCTGACCACTGGAATTTTGTCTGTGCTGGGACTAAGCTTAGTGCAATGAAACCAATCTCAGTAGGATTTGAGAGAGGTATTTGCTGTGCTAGCTTTTTCCAAGATGTTCATCTCTGCATCACTTAATGATACATGCTGTGGATATGCTGTTTCCAGTTCTCATTTTTTTTTTTGTGTGATATTTCTTTCCAACATTACTGCAGCTCCACAAACGGGACAGTATTGACTTTTGCTGTTCCAGTGCTTACCTGGTTATAAAAGCTGTATTGGAGTTGCTGCATGAGCTACAGAATGAACTGTGGATATGTGCTAACATTTAAGCCACCTAAATGAAACGTCTCCATAATAAACAGAAATTAATCTTCCCGAGAGCATTAGCAGCTGAAGTGTGATCTGTGCTGTAAAATGCACGGACTCTTAAATGGAGCTTAAACATTCTAATTTAAATATGTTGAGACCTTCATCAGAATAAAAGTTTGACATGCCTTCCCATTGTTTTTTTCATGGGTTACAGCACTTCAGGAATGATATTCAAGATGCTAAAGTACAGTGTCTTTCTGTAAAATTCTCATTAGTTCTTATTGTAGGCTATAAGTGATTTTTATCCTACTTTAATGATTAAAAATATTTCTATTTCCAGTCTACTGAGCCCCTAAAGTACAAAACAATGTTAACTCACCACATGGTAAGAATCCTATAAGGAACAGCCAAATTAATGCCGCCTTAGGCCTAAAACCCCCGTCATGCTACTGTGTAATACCAGAGTGTTTTGAGTGTGTTGGGTTTCCTGTTTTCTTGTGAAATGATGAAAGGTCCAGGAACTCCTTCACATTGAGCTCTTGTCTCTGCTGCCACTTGAAATCCATGAGCACTGGTGAGAGTTTTGTTACTGATTTAAAAATAGATCTGAGCAGAGTCTTCAAGACTTGTGGTTTCATCATTCTGAATGATGAAACTGTACATTTTTTACAACAGAGAGGAAAGGATCTATTCAGCCTGATAGGCATGTCTGTCTATCTTTGAATCAATTTTTTGATAAACTCTTTCCAGTATCTAGCGTCTCTAAAAAATGATAACTTTAAAATGACAAGTTAAAAACCTTTCATCTGCATAACTTTTATAGATGTAGCTAAGGTAAGTTAAATCCCATGGGGTATAATCCGGGATTTTCAGTTCTTTGTAACAATTGCCTTGAAGTACCCCCAGTTCCCACTTACTCCTTTGGAAGCTGAGGACACTCACTACTTCTTTTCTCTGGAGAGGGATAAAAGCTCCGCTCTCAAACACGGTATTAATATTCATCACAGTGGCTTGAGGTTATCCATCCTGTTCTTTCTTTAAAATGAAAACCATTTCCCTTACAAAGTCGCTCTCCTCTGGCACTGCCTCCTGAAGGCAGCGGAAATTGTGTTGTGGTCACTAACACAAGACAGTGCTGGAGCTGTGCCAGCCTGGTGCTGTACCTCCAATGTTTCCCCACGTCTTCTAGTAAAGCACCATTTTTCAAGGAGCTAGGAAGAGAAAAAGGCAAGTATTTTGCTCTTTAAAAAAACACATTGCATAACCAAAAGCACAGTCCTTGGACTTTTTTTTTTTTTTTTTAATGTTGGTTTGTACAATTAACTGCCATGAATGCTGGATAAATGTTTTGAGGGCGGACATAAAGTCGTGGTTAGTTCTGTAAGTGAAGAGAAGATGAAATTCTGAAAACGAGCATCATTCTGAGCTCAGGCATTCGTACAGAGAGACCTGGCAAAGTTCTGAAGCAATTCAGGTACGTTTCCACTTCAAACTAATTTCATAGAATACATCCATTATAAAAGGAATTGAAAACGACACACTGGGAAACTGTCTTGCCTCTTCATTCACTAGCGTGCGCTCATTAGTTTTTTTTATCATGAGGAAGCAGTAAGTTCTGTGCTTCTGAGTGTGGTTTTCCTGCATGGTTAAAACTACAGTATCTCACTAGTACCAAACTTAATAGATCCCTTTCTTTTTAAGAGGCTGACTACAAACCACTGTACAAATTCACCCAGACATTTGTTGATGCAGTTGGTCACAAGACTGTCAGTAATCAGAGTCGCTGCCTTTACTAGTAGGTGGTTTGCAGATGATTGGCTTACACTAGGGAGTAGTAGGTAGAGTTTTTTCTAGCGCAGTAGAACTTCAGTTAAATATTTGGCCTGCTAAATGGTTATAAAAACAGATGATATCTTTTTAAAAAGAGAAAAGCCTAATGGGAAAAGCACAGAATCATCTTATTCTGGAGGACTGATTTTTTTTTTTTTTTTTTTTTGAGTGCATGTGGATTTCTTTCCAGACTTCTGTGTTGTGTGTGTTTTTTGTTTTTTTTTTTAAAAAGGGAGGGAAGTCATAAATGAACAAATAGTTTGTAGAAAAGACTGCATATTGCACTAGAATGTCCCCAGGGTGCTCCTCTGCAGTAACTTTTGGTCTTTAGTTTTTAAATGCAAGAAGTTGAACCTAACTGTGAAAAATTCTACATAGTTCTACATATCTAAATTCATGCCTAGTTTTTCTAGAATTTTGTATTTTAAGGAATGTTTTTAGATACATGTGCAAGTTTGCTTGTCTTAGTACCATATGCGAATCTTCCTCTGTTTCATTGCTGTGTACAGCTAAAATGTAATCTGTTTGCTTGTTGAGGGACTGCTTTGTGCAAAGGGTCTTTTTCTTTTCCAGTGTACTCCTAAGGATTACCGGGACAAAAGTGTGTGACAGACACAGCGTATTCTGTGAAGGCAAACAACATTTTTCGTGACTATTTCTTGTTTTGTATTGTCTGAACTTTTTGAAGTGTCACTAGCACTTCTTGAACAGTCTCGTGCCTCAAGTTCTATTGAAGCAGCTTTCTAACTCCAGAGGTGAGATGTGTGGAGAATGTAGATAACACACCTATCAAAGCACAGAAAGGTATCCCAGTGAGACTACATGCAAGGGAGAAATGGTATTTCTGAGTCTTAGCTCTTCTTTAGGTAAAGCTGGCAGTGTTGCGTGAAATGTGAAATTGTCAAATCTGAACCACAGGCTTATTTTGAACTCAGCTTTCAGCTTTGCCTAGAATGGGATTCTCCTTTCTTCTTCAGGACTGGTTATGAGGTTTGTCACTTAAAAGTGACAAGGCATGATGAAATTCAGGGAAGGGGCTTTTTAATAGAGGTGTTGCACCTGTGCTTACTCTGAGGAGTAAAGGCAAATTTTCAGTCTTTCTGTCCTAATGAAAAGAAAGGAAAAATTTTTAAGAGCTAAACTAGGATTTAGACTGAAAACCTTGATCTTTTGAAGTGGTAGAAGACTACAGAATTTAACAAACACTTTTTGCATCCTTTTAGACCTGTTTAGTTTTCTTGTCCAGTACTGACCCAGCTTCTGCTCTGTACATGCATGTTTTAAAAATGTTTGTTCCAAGCAATAATTAAGCTACTGGAGTTTTACAGGCATTTTTTCCTCTAATTAAGGGGGATCTGAACCTTGCTATTGCAAGAGTGGTCAGATTCTGGAGTCATGTTAGTGACTAAGGCTGCACAAAGTATTGGACCTGGCTGGAATCAGAGGAGAAATGGATGTTCGGTTTGAAGGGACTACGGTTTCTTGCTACTGTGCTATTGTAGCAACAGCGTACCAGGACTTCCTTCGGAGGTGAGAACTTTTCAAGATGATGAGCAGGTAGATTTTCCGCTGCTCATGGGATGCTGAGGGAAGTTGAATCTTCATGACCTTTATGGGTTGCCATGAAGTCTCATATTTAAAGAAATCTGAAAGCACAGAGTAAATAATAAAAAGTCAGGAGAGAGAAGCAAACCCTACTTCTGGTTGAAATGAATTAACTGCCATGGCCAAATTGCTCAAGTTGGCCTATTTTTGTCCTAATTTACAGAGTCCTATTTATGAGATGCACGCCCTTATTCTAGAGATCCTTAGCACATTTAAAATGCTGCCTATCAGGGTACATGATATTTATATCAGCTGCTTTTCACAGGCTGCTTGGCTTGTTGTTATACCTACAACATGGATCCACAACAGCATTATAAAAACAAAACAAAAAAAAACTGATGGAAAGTTACATAGGGCAATTTGGATAGGCTATGGGTTTATACTAAGCCTCCTAGGGTAATGGAGTTCGGAGCCTTTCCATTTCAGGTCAGACAAGATTAAAAAGAAAAAAGCTTTCACATAAACTGCCTTTAATACACTTAAAATAATGGCTTATGTTAGACAGAGAGATTATAAAATGTTAAGATACTTTATTCCCAGAAGATTTCTCTGATTTCCATTATAGAAAACATATAAAGTAATAACTTTATTATCTTCCAGAAAAGTCTGACTGTTGATTTGATTTTTTTCCTTCCTGTTTTAGCAACAGGAGTACTTTTCTGTACTTTAAAATCTGAGCAGTACTGTTAATGTTTGTTAACTAGTTACTAGGCATAACAGGATTAAGTTGTGGTTACTCATCATTTTGGCTGTTGCTAAAGTCTGCAAACCGTGTGCTTGACTTTCCGTGTAGAAGTCAGTCTTTACCCAGCTGGCTCCATGGTAGAGTCCTTGCATTAGGCTTCCAGGAGGCTGGTGTTACACTGTTTGTCATCAACCATTGGGGATTTTTTTAATTATGTCATCTGAATATCTAAGCACTGTGGTGTTTTTGTTATCTTCAAAAAATAAACAAAAAGACCAGCTGTGGCTCTGAAGCTCTGAAACCTACCTGTGCGTGTTGAGATGTTGGTGAAACTCCCACTGGAGATGTATGCTTAAATAATATGTATAACAAAGCAAAAGTCATAGCTGACATTAAGTAGGATTACAGGAGAGAACTTGGATTAATGTTGGCCTGCAGCTGGGGCTGATGCTAGTCTGTGTCTTGTCTGGTGTTGATATTTGTGATAAGCAAAAGTATGTTGAAAAAGCTGCCTTGAAATACCTCATATTTAAGGAAGGGCCACCTCTTGAGTGGGCTAATGAAAAGTGAAGGCAGTCTGATACAGGAATTGTATCCTACAGTCATGTGTCGTGAGGCTTACAGTGAGTTAAAAAAAAAATCTGTAACAAACCAAGGGTCTTCCAAGCTTTCCTTCCAGGTACCGCCTTTCAGTCTTATTCTTTCCTTTCTTCCTAGATCCTGACCTACATGCAAAGCTCCTTTTTGCCCAACAGAGAATTTGGTACTTTTTCTTCCTCAGTTGTGAGCTACTCTATTTTGCTCAAAAATCAGTGTATGGACAGCACAATACTTTCTCTTTACTGCAAAAGTTAGAAGACCTGGATAGAAGGTGCTTTCTCTATGTATTTTCATTGCACGCAGCAGATACCTTAAAAGACATGCTCGCTACATTAAAATACGCTCATTATATTTGTTTTAAGAAGAAAAGAATTACTTCCCTGATAAAAAATAAAAATAAACCCTAGAACCTTGTAGTATCGTACGTATGTCTGGAAGAAGTTCAGGCTATCACAGAAAGTGTTGTCAGAACATACAGTGTTTTCGGTTAATTGTGTTTAAGTTTTGAGATACCCCTGACCTGAAAACCAGACAAACGTAGCTGCAGAGAGGATGCTTTCAGCTGTGTTGTCAACGTCCTTCCACTGCAAGAGGTTTTGGCATGACATTTATAATCCCTTGGATAAAAAGCAGTTATCTCCCCACCCTGCCTTTTTGATGCAAGTGCTTGTTCTAGCAGATGGGAAGATGGCAAATACAAACACTGGATACTGGAAACCAATGTACACTTCTGAATTTGTAATACTCCCTTTACCATAACATTGTCTAGTGTTAGCTTGGCGTTTTTTATTTGTTTGGAGGGGGTTGGCTTTCATTTTGATTTTTTTAAAGGATATTTGTTAATCTGTTTTCTATCATCAAACCAATACTATATAGTATTTTCAAAATAATGTGGGAGAAACAGTTATTCCAAATCACTGACAACTGGATTGAAGAAGTAGTTGCATTAATTCATCTATTGATTTGTTTCATTTAAGTAATAGACTATGGATTAATTTTGCATTATGCAGTGTTTGAATTCCTCCTGTAAATTTTTAATGAAGTCTTGGCTTTCTCATCTACACAGATTTACCAGTGACTACAAGAATCTGAATTAATGGGAAAGTGTTGTAAGCTGACTGTTAAATACAGCATGTTAAGGATGACACCAACGTAGTTAAAACCAGTGGCACTTAAAAAGATAAGAAACATGCATACTAGGACTCTGAAACTAGCACTTTATTGTCGGATATGTTTAATAACCATTTAATATATGCTGATATTGGATACACAGGTTCTTAAATTATAACTGCAGGAAGTTACTGAAGGTGCTAATATTGATCTTCATAGTCCTCCTTTCCTAGCAAACCTCATCAAGAGGTGTCTTGTTTGGTAGTTTTGGGTTTTTTTGCAGGGGTGTGTTTGTATGTTTTGTTTTGGTTTGGTGTTTGCTTTTGTTTTGTTTAGGTTGTTTGTTTGTTTGTTTTCCAATGCCTACTGGTTGAGGAACAAAAAAGATCCAGAGAATGGCCAGACCTGACCATCTTAGAGCTCCTCTGGTACTGAAAAATTTTCAGCTGGGTCTGAGTGGTACCCAGCTGTTGTACAATTTGCCAGCTTGGCATGAGAGCTACTGATGTGGGGTGAAGATGCTACAGGAGTGCCATTAAACTGACTATGCTTAGCTGGCGTTTACTCCTTGGGAAAAAACAAAGCTTACAAACATCTGCATTGGCAGCATTTATTGACTCTTTGCCCAGCAGCATCCAAGACTCCGTTGCTCTCACTCTGGTGGGCAGCCAATTCCCAGATGAGCAAATCCCATGCTTCAGAGCTTTGTTTCAAGCTCTGGTCAAACTCTTCACAAGATCTGCCTCCTTTGTCTAGCAGTCATTCAGAGTTCATGTCAAACTGTTCAGGCTTTGGTTGTATTTCGAGTCACCGATTGCTCATTCCATCACTAATATGTCAGTAGTCCTTGAAAGTTTATACAAATTAGTAGGTTCACTGCCCTTATCATTCCTGCCCTGACCTTGGGAATAAATCAATCCTTTATATCCTGATGTGTGGTAATGCAAAAATTACCATAAAATTTCCATAAAAATAACATAGTAATTTCCCATGTTTTGTAGTAAGAAGAGGAAAAGATACAACAAAGATCCTTTACTTTGTCTTGAAGAAGCAAGATGAGTACTATAAAGTGTTAAGTGAATGTAAAGGAGCTTATTTTGAAATTTTACAGAATATATTCAGAATAACTTGCATAGTTGTGGGGATGTATAAACAGATCATAAAGGAAATGAGCAAATAATATTTCTTCTTAAAGCACATATTTAAGAATTCAATTTGAGCTTGATCTTTTGCTGCATGTCACTGTTAATATCAAGCCCTCTTTAACTGTATACAGAAAAAGATTTGATGAATACTGGTCACCAGTTTTCAGTTCTCTGGTTTTCCCTGACAATAATTCTCTCAAATTTGTGCTCTATGAAATGCTTCCTTCCTTGAGAATTTAAACTTTATTTGGTGGTTATAAATTTCATTCACGTGAGCACAGTTGCACTTAGTTGCAGAATAGCAGGCACATACCATTGTCACTGAGATCAATATCCAGTAATGACCTCATAAAAAAGAAAAAAAAGAACATCTTTCTATGTACACTGTAGTTTAATTTGTACATAAAGTTTCATGCATGACAGTTCAGCAGAAGATAACCTACACGGAGAGGGAAAATTCAGCTAGAGAAATTTTTCAACAATTAAAATTCAGCGATGTAAGTCTACAAAGTAGACTTACAGATATGCAGTTGCTTTCGAGATACTGAATAAGGATGCAAAAATCTACCAAAGTCAGCAATGGATAAAATTTAGGAGTTATTGATGGGGTAACACTTCATGTACAGTTAACACCACTTTCTTTGATGTATTCTTTAACTCGTAAATTACTTGAACAACAGATGAAATGATAGCAATGCAATGGAAGTGCATTGTCCACTTTCCTTTAAAAAAACCCAAACCTAACACAACTATGATCTGGTTTTGGCAAGTAAAATCAAAGACAGCCCACCTGACATCAGTGGCATTTCACCAAATGATGTGGATAGCTTTGACCTGTGTTGTCCATTCAGCTAGATATTCCATCATTAGGACATAAGATCTCGATTTTGAAAAGCAGTCCTAATTACAGCACACTTACTTGAGTACATTTCTTCTCTCCTACTCAAGCAGTTAGATAAAAATCACTGTATTTGGTGCTGTTTACTGCCCATTGACTGAGCAGCGCTAAGGTGGCAGAGCATTTACTTTCCCAAGGATACAACCAGCTCTATGCCGATTTAGCATCTGGAAAGGGACGAGGGGGGGCAGCAACGGGGAACCTGCAGGAATGTGTAACCAGGAGAGTGAGAGGGACTGTCCCTTTGGCAGTAATTTGCCACTTGACCTGCTCAGCTGCAATATGCAGCAGTGACCCCAGCAGAAAGGGTGTGATGGGATGTGATTTGTAGGCTGCTGTAATAGGAGTGCAAGACTGATTGCGCTTTTCATAATTACTTATGTGCTGGATTCACTTGTATTGCTGGGCGTAGCTGAATTGGTGGGCCTTGGTTTCTAGTTGCATTTAATTCTAGGTTCTGTTCTTTGCTTGCAGGGTCCCAGGGACTGCTTTTTAAAAATACTCTGCTAGGAATTTGAAAGAAATCATGGGAATGTTGTTATCTATCTGTCGTTGCTTTCAAGATATCAACACAAAATAATAAAGATTCTTTGCCTTCATTAGTCTACATGGTGTTGTAGTCCTTTTTTGCTGTTGCATGTTAACACTGTGAGAGAAGAAGCTTTTTACTTCTGAGATTTCATGCTAGAAAATTAAATAAACAAGACATTTATCTCATTTTTTTTGGCTGCTAGTAATGATTTTAATATAATTGGCTTTGATTTTTGGCACTAGTAAAATGATACTGCTTCTAAAGAATTGCAGTATGACCTTTGTGTTTCTTTTAGCTTTGGTCTCATCCAGTTCAAGCTGCAGAGCCATTTAGTACTTGTCAAAAGCAGTGTTTGACCTTCATCTGCTCTCGGATATCTTCATGATATGAGCTTAAAGATTTGCATCTAGAAGTAACTATATCGGCATCCTTTTTGTTTAATAGGTAAATATGAACCCTGAAGAAATAATCCATCTCACAAATCACAGAATCATTAAGGTTGGAAAAGACCTTTAAGATCATCAAGTCCAACCATCAATCCAACACCACCATGCCCACTAAACCATACCCTGAAATTCCATGTCTACGCATTTTTTGAATACTTCCAGTGATGGTGACTCCACCACCTCCCTGGGCAGCCTGTTCCAATGTTTGATCACTATCACAGTAAAGAAATTTTTCCTAATATCGAGTCTAAACCTCCCCTGGCACAACTAATCTCATTACAAAATTAATAAAGCACATGTGTGAAAATGTATGGGGGGGAAAAAGGTCATTTCATTACTCTGAATGTGATACGGTAGTGCTGAAGACAGGTTAGCAGTTTTTGTGGTTACTATGGGAAAACTCTGTTTATCCTGTCAGTGCATTACTCTGGAGTTAATTTACCCTGGAAATTCTAAATTCTCTTCTGCTGAAGTAGATTGCAAAGATCCTGGGAAATCTTCCAACCTCCTTTTTTCACTGTTCTGCATCTATTGCATGAGAGGTAATGAAGAATAGATTAGTAAGGTGCCATTGCTGGGATAATGTCTTTTTACTTAGCAATGCTGTGCAGTTAGACATAGCTAATTAAGACTTTGTCATAAAATACCATTTTAATTTCCAGTGGAAGACCATCTTCCGTTTAGCTAGGTCATGATCCAGCATATTACTTTGAGGTAGGTTATTTGGTACTCAAGAATATTTACTAACGTCTTGGTAATCTTGTAGATATGTACTCACCAGAAACTCCAGTTACTGTGAACAAATTGAAGCTATGTTTGTTTGGGTAGTTGGATATGAAGTACATTAGTTTCAGCCAAATGCAGTTTTTAAATTAGAGTGGTGTGATTCATTTAGGATGAGAAAAACCTGTTAAAAGTATTTGATTTAAAAGTAGTGGAGCAGGACAGACTTGCTCTTTAGAGGTCGCACTTACTCTTCAAGGATCTGAATTACTACTTAGCATTACTCCAATTTTCTTTTTGCTCAGACAAAGGTTGAACAATTTCATTCTGAAAATTATCTTTCTGCTGATAAGCTACATAACCTGGAAAAAGTATTTGAATTTTTTTTAGGGACACATTGGCTTGCACTGAGTGTGATTATTTTTTATTCCCCCTACCTTTTCCCTCCAAATCCCATTTCTGCTCCTTCTGCCCAGTTTCTTTCATGGAAGGTTCTGTGGAGGTATGTCAAAATTTAGGTTTATGACATTCTGGGGACTGTGAGCAATGAAACATAAAAGCTAATTTGAAGTAGGAAATGATGAAATTATTATTTTATTTATATCCCCCCCTCCCTTTTTTTTTTTTTAGTTTTGCTTCTGTTGGTTTAGTGAGTCTGTATACACCATGTCACTCGGTCTCTCTCTTTACTTTCTCCTATTTTTATACTATATTTCTTGTGTTAAGGTGAGGGGGAGTCTGAATGGGAAAAATCATTAAGATGTTCAAGAAGTTGCCCTAGAGGAAACTAACACCTCCTCCCTCAAAAATCCCACTGATCTTTGGTGTAGTTTTTGCTTGCATCTAATTTGGTTGTAGTTTTCCTTTGGATACTTGCTGATCTGACTTAGTGTGAAGCTGACTGACTGCTTTGTCTAGTGGGACATGGCAGGAGGCAGCGTGGGGCAGCTCTTCCATCTGATCTCCATCTGATCCAGCAGACAGATCTGCTGATCGGTCAGTGTAACCATTAGCTGCAACGTGAAACTATGTCATTAGAAGAGCAGTTGGATCTTGGCTTTCCTGTAGGACATAAAAGCTTTAAAACAATGAAATATTTCTGGATGTTGGGATTGGCCTGCTGAACTTGTGAATGATGTATGAGTTGGTGGATTGCAAAGGGGCATGCTAAGGTTTGGAAACATCTATGTTTGCCAGACCAGGTATACGTGACAAAATGCATACAGGGATCAAGGGATATTCTGATACAGAGAAGTCATCAAATAGAAAAATTAAGTCTAAGGCCATCAGCTGGACAGACTGAACAGACACTGATCCAAACTGTAAATGCTGTCAAGAGTAATGGAAAAAATGAGAATGTGGCACAGAGATTCTATTGTCGTGATCGAATGTGTCTGAAGAGTGACTTTGTGCTGCAAACTCAGGGTGCAGTTTCCCTCCGTTGTGAGAGCCCCAGTTGATCATGTCTCTAAGAGTGGGGTGGCATTCATGAGATAGCATCAGCGGCCAGTTCTAAGAGGCAAACGTGTTCTGGGAGGTGCAGTACCATGTCTGTACCATGCTGCATTTCCAAAAGCTGTATGTGCATATGGAGTGAGCTTCCCAAGCGAAAGAAGAAGCTTAGCACCTTTACTAGCCCAGCACATGTACATATGTCATCACTTGGAAAAAATCTAGCCAAAGGCATCTATTTAGCATTGTCATGCTGCTAAATTCATGTCTAGTAGGCAATGGCATAGAAAAGTTTTAATGAAAAATTGCCTTTATTCACTTAATGACTGAGAATACCCAAAATATTTGTCGCACTTTTCGTGCTTTATAGTATGTCAGAATCCAAAGAAAGGCAAAGGCAATTTGTAATAACTACTATTTCATGAAACCCTTATTGTTTGGCAAGTGGATTTTCATTTGTTCCTGTCATGATTTCAGATATTCATAAACGTGAAACACTGGGGATGAGTGGTTCTCGGAAAGGCTGTAAGGTCTTTGCTTTTGTTTTCAAAGAGTTGAGCTTTTCCAAGATCATGCACTTGATTACATCACTGGAGACCTTTGAAGGTAGGGAGTTCTTGTTTGCTTGTCCCTGGGTGACCACTTCCAGGCAGCCAGCATCCCCAGAGCTCTGTGATGAGGTGATTCTGTGACGCATTATGGATCTCACTGAAGAGGCTTCATCTTGGGGTGTAGAGTTTGACCCTATGCCCTGGGGGTAAGCACCACAGATCTGCAGTAAATTTCTCATGAGGCATAATGGCAGAAATATTTTTAATTTAAATACTGGGGAGATTCACTAAACTATTTCAGTGGAGTTTTTTTTGTCGGGAAAAAAAAACACCAACAAAAACCATAGTACATAGTATTTGCCTTTAAAGTGGTCGTAAGGAGCCTTATGATGATGGGAAACAACCATTGTATTTCACAGAAAGTATTTCATGTTCTTTTAGAACTTCCTCCTGCTCATTTCTTTAGAAATCCAAGACTGACTTATCTTATTGTGTGGGTATTGGATGAATTTCTTCCAGGATGTGTTGGCTCATTTCCTTGAGTACTTTTAAATTTTCTGATTTTTTTTCAGTCACAACAGATAGCTGAAAAAGCTTTAAGGAAATGAGTCAACCTCCTGAAATAAATTGCTTACTGAATAGAGGATACTGTGTTTGAAATCATAGACACCCTTGATAGTTCTGTGGATGCTAATTTACAGATATTCTCTGAAAATCTATTATATATACTCCATGTTCCAAAAGGATTTGGGAGAAAATATCCCAAAAGAGCACCTGAGCTCTGCTGTTAGAAATGTAGGGCATGTTTTCAGACTCCTAGGTATCAGCGCAAGAGAGGTGCGGATTGGGACGTGACAGGCAGAATCTCTAATGCAAAATCAAGGATGTCACCAAACTTGTGTGTAGATTAAGAGGAGTAATGTAAAGATGCTGAGTTGAGGACTACCAAGCTTTCTTAAAATAGCATCATGAAATCTGAAGTCTGCATAGGCAATATGTTTCTCTCCTTATTTCGTCACTCACGAACAATTTGCATTCTGACTTGCGGGAGCCCTTTCTGATGCTGTCCTGCGTGTCCTGCTATTGCATAAAGCAGCCGCATTTGTTCTGTGAGGAAAGGCCCACCACCTGGTCTCCCTCCCTTCAGGGCCGCAAGAGTGCCAGCAGGGAGTTGCTCTGCGTGGGACTTTGCTGAGTCACTGACTGGAATCCTACATAATTTAAAAATAAGTAAGAGGACACCATTTTTGTAACATATATGTCTTACACAGTATGTAGGCAAGGCTTCGGGATTTTCTTAGCTTCTGAAGAGTTACGCAGCAACTCAGGGACAGAAATGAGGAAGCCAGCATCAAACATGGTGATTTGGGATTTTCTCTCTAATGAGCCAAACTAAAAGTAATACCAGATGATCCTGAATCTTTAAGAGGTTTGACATCTGGATCTGGATCTGAACCTTGAACTTGGATGCAGCAGTAATTAGCCAGCTTGCCCTGCTTTAGTGAATTACACAGAAAGTCGCTGATGCAACCAGTAAATACCACATCTCCAAACAGATGCCATGCACTGTCAGCTTTTCAGGCACGCTGGAAGAACCTGAACACATGTAGATCACAACAGAGAGAAGAAAGCGCAGAGTAGCTGCGATGGAGTTAACCTTGTTGCTATGTAAAGCGTCTAAAAAGAGTGAGGGTTGGATAAATGCAGGTACGAAATGAATATCCAACTGCGATGCTCTAGCTAAAGGTTCCCCCTTCACCCCGCCCTGCAAAGGGAGGGAGTCAGAAGATGGTGCAGGCCTCTGCCTCTGGTTTTCTAGTTGTTGTCAGTGTTTGTCCATGATTTGCAGTCATGAGCAATTGACTTGCTACATTTCTCTTGTTGGAGCATTAAGTTTTGGCCACGGTAGTTTAATACTTCGACTTAGAACCTTTTTAATACGACCTTTAGGAGTGAAGCAGCAGCGTGTGTTAGGAGTTGGAGCTGCAAGTTCCACAGTGGTTTTGTCCTGGTGTTCAATGCAGCTGGAACGTTTTCTGAAGGAGGAGCACAGGTATTTCTTAGTTATTCTGAAGAGGGTGAAATTGGAACCAACCAACCAAAAACCCCAAAAAGCAACTCTGATCATGAGCAGTTGTAAGGCAGTCCCAATTCACAGTGGTGAGGATTTAGGATAGCAATGGCTTTTTTCCCTTCTTTTTTTGATACTTACAAAAGAGTGTCATGTGGTATATCTGTTACAGTTTTTCTCCCAAGTCCTTATAATTGTTTCCAACTCTCTACGCTTTCCTGGTATAAAATCTGACTACTTAATTTTGTAATTATTTTTTTATTTAATAATTTCCTGTTCTTGTGGAGGGGTCAAGGTCGGTGCTCTGCAGCCGTGTGGCGAGGGAACAGGTGCTACGTTCCTCTTGGCAAAATGGCAGAACAGTCATGGTTATTAAAAAAAAAAAAAAAAAAATCCAACCCCCCCCTAAAAAAAAGTATTGCATTAGTAGAAGTGTCCCTGTTGAAGAATCTGAGGAAATTATTGATTGCAGTGTATTTGGCAGGAATATGGGAAGGTAAAGCAGCACTTGCCACAAGATTGACTTGCAGGTCAGCGTACATACCTGCTTGCAGCTCCAGGTTGAGGCATAGGGGATAGTATCCAGATTGTGGTGGAGAAAATGAGCAAAAGTAGGTGGCTACAGCCACCATGACAAACTGCCAGCACATTGTGACAAAATGGGTTTGGTCTCCTCAGCAAAGAACTGACAAAAACTTGTGAATTTCTGTCAAGTAACCAAGCCCCAAACTGCAGTCCAAGGGAACCTGAATCAGGTCAGGGACAGTACGAGAATGCAGGCACCGAGATAGAAGTGAACAAATTAGATTTCCTGTGCCTGTATACCTTGCAAAAATAGCATCTTTGAAAGTGTATGTGCAAATTTAGAATGTGCTGTGCTCCTGAACTATTTCTGTCTTACCCTCTGTCTGCTTGAATATTCATACAATATATAACCCCACTATATTGGTCGGTGGAAATGACAGAAAAAAAACCATGATGTGCTTCTGAAAAGTGAACTGGGTCAGACTTCAATCATATGCTCATCCAAAAAACCCTTCTCCTGGTGTCTACAGTGTTTCCTTAATCATGCTGTTAAATTACACAATGTCAGCATGCTAATGCCAGATCCCAAAATGGCATAGTCTGTGTTTGCAAGTAATCAATGACACACAATATAAAATTATACAAAAATGCAGAAACCACAGCGCGGCTGAAAATTATGCCCCAGGGACTCAGTTCACAAATTGTATTAACAAAGTTTTCGGGATCAGAGCTTGCTCTATGAAATTGTGCATACTTAGCTGTAATATAACCAATCTGAACAGGATTTTTTATTGTTGAGGAAAGCATTTTTATATCTTTTTAAAGCCATAGGTTTCTTTTTTCTTGTTTTCGTATATTGCATGCCTGCTTCTTGGAAGTTGTGACGTGAATTGAGGATTAGAAGTGCAAGCTCTTGCTGAATGACACTACTTGAGTAGTGCTGGTTGTTGTCATTTACCAATAAGGGAATAATACATGTCTTTGGGAACATCTGAAATATTTTATTTCAGGTGCAATATTAGTAGTAAATGCATAAAGATGATGTTTCACTTCTTACAGCTTTGCTGGGCTTCATGATGAACTCAGATTATCCTATATAATGTATTCATTCTGCTAATTATTAATAGCCATATCGAATCTAAAGTGAATCCTTACATCAAAAGCAGGAGGTAGGTAAAAGGAGGAATCTGGTCAGAGCTAGGAGTATGAAATACTTCTTGCAATAGTAAAGCATCTCAACACATTTGAAGTCAAATAATAGCAATGGCCTCAATAATTTTACAAATGCAATGTTTAGGTCTACTTTCATGCCAGTTCCGAACAAAGTTTTTGGAATAAACTTCTTTCAGGTGAAGAGACTATAAAGACCTTGGAAGAGTTTTTCAGCAATGGAAAAATCTACAAGATGAGGAGCCTGCCATTAGATCTTGCCATCATGAGGGACCGAGGGGGAGGTGGAAAGTATAGCTGGCCAGGAAAATAAGTGTTAATGGTGACAAAGGTATTGAAGGATAGTGATTCAGCATATTCCTTTAATAGCCTTTCTTAGCGCACTGCTTGCATGGATGTGCTCTCTTTATGCTGATCTATTATTCCTCTTTATTTGTAGGTTTTCCACAGCATTATTTATCAGCCATTTGGATGCCTCAGCAAACATATACGTAAATAAAATAGGAGGAGGTTACTGTTTACTTAAGCTAGAGGTTATGAGATTTGTAGAACGGAAAGAAGAAGTTGCTTATGCAGAGATATCCACAATATCATAGTTAATGGGCTCACTCTTTAATAGAGGCATGAGAGGGAACCATTGATGCCTGTTTCTCCCTTGGGTTAGAACGTGTATTCTCGGGCCGTTTCCTCTTTTTGTTAGTGGGTTTTACATTTGGTTTAGATTACTGAAAAGTTGAAGTATGACAAAAGGCTATTGTTTAATTATAAATATTTTTCTATATTCCAAACCAGCAAGCTCTCTGACTTTCTAATAAATTCCCTAAGAAACCTGTTACTGTCAGATAACAACAATAGACTAGTTTGCATTCCTGCTTAAACAGCTCATAGTATTGAAGGTAAACTTAAAAAATAACAGCTGCTAAGGGAATATTAAATCCCACAAGATCCTTACAGGATGTGTGCTGCAGAGACATATTTTATAGACAAGTTTTAGAAACTAGAAGGATTTCTAAAAGGCGGTGAGAAATCACTTGGAACTGGCAAGGAAAAAACAATTTTTAGAAATGTTTCTGTATTAGACATGGAAATGGACTTGAACATTGAGAATGAAATGTCAGCTGATATTGTGGCTGTCAGAAGGCTGGAACAGATTAAGAATATTGACCAGCCAATGTCAGAAGCTGCAAGCAATAACCAAGTGCAATCAAAAGCGAAGCTGAGGAGTCTGGAGGCAGTCTTTCCTCTCCTTTCAGTGATGAGTCAAGTTGTCTCCACCCAGTGTTGAAGGATGCCACATTGCTGGAAATCCAGAGATATTTGTACCATCACAGTAGTTCCAGGGTTCAAACCATCAACCATTTGAGAAGACAAAACCCAAACTAACCTCCTGGATCCCTAGATGTCAACAGCTGTATGTAGGAAAACTCTTTTTTCTGGGCATTTTATCTGTTCTGTGGGTATACTACTGTTACCGAAAAAGTTGGCAAGAAAACCCTCTAACACTTAGTTTGAAATTTTAGAAGGCAGGCATTCTTTATTGCAGTGCTGGATGCATGGGGGATCGCTCCACCTAACATGCATACCCTGAAACAAAAGTTCATCCTTATATATCTTAAAGACACGAATATTCACACATTTTCCTAGAAATCTCCACCTCCCTGCCTATCTGCTACATTTATATAATGCTGTGTTGCAGAACTACACTATGCATGTGCGAGGGTCTCCGCTGGTCGTCAGTGGTCATTTGTGGAGTTATCCCCCTACTCCTTTTTCCCTTTTACGGTCACAGGTCTCCTGAGGATGGTTTCTTCTCCTTGGAAGTTTCCCCCTTCTGTTGTTCAGCCAAGCAATCCTTTCTTATCATCTTTGTTTGAGCACTCCTGCTAGGATGTTTCTGTTCTCAAGGTTAAAATATCTTCTCTGTATGCATTAATTTCTCAGTTCTTGCTCTGAACTCTTTTGTTTTGATTTCATGAGGCCTCTTGGTTAGCATTGAGGCAAGTATAGCTTAAGAACTATGAGAGTAGGCTGTTAAACATAATCACACAGTTACTAGGCTAAAGAAATCTGTACAAAAGTTAAGCTAATTGTGTAATCGGTAACCCTCCAGAAAGTACACAAATGTATCACTACATCTAGAGCTTCTTGTTTTAGCCCTTTGTCCTGGGCAATAAATAAAATTTTCACACACACACACAAATGCAACCAAAACCCACCCACCCAACCAACCAAATGAACATCAAGTAAAACAAGGGCTGAAAATGCAGGAGTGGTTAAGTGGTTAAATGAACCTCCACAGGGCCCTGGAGAAGTGCGTTTGGCACTGACTTTGCTCCTTGCTGGCTCATTCCAGGAAAGAAAATAGAGCTTTGGAAAGCCTGGAGGTGGTACTTACTGTCAAAAGCAAAATAAAACTGCCCAACTAGTTGGCCGTAAAAGCGGCCAATAGATCATCGATTGCAAAGGCTGGTTCAGCTCTTTGGGTGATGCTGGCTCTGTGGCTCAGAATGTTTTGTGCTCTGAGTTTCGCGCCCTTGCTAATGATAAATTCATCTTTTTAAAATAAAAATCTTACAGGAAACCTTCAGTGATTGCTGATTGAAATTTTTGTCTGCACAAATAGCCACTTGTCATAACTGGTGGAGGGTATGCATATGTGGGCAGTTAAAACACTTAATTCGTTTTCGTGGTTACACTCATTCTCCTCCGTGGCCAACAGCAGAACATGCCATCTGGCAAGGGAGCATCTCCTTCCCGTTACCTGCCTGAGAGCTCCTCGCAAACGAGATTTCAGCTCATTAGCATACTTTGTGCCCTTATGGGTATTTAAGAAGGAATACATACCTTTTCTCTCTTGTACTTTCTTCTGAGTTGCATATTATTTGGTCAGCTCTAGAAAAGAAATATATTTACCGGACTTAGCCTTTTTGTTTGCTTGCAGTCTGCATATATACAAATAAAGATTTTTCTGAATTTATTCAGAATTATTATATATACCTAATGAAGCTACTTGGGCCTGCAGCTCTCACTGAAAGTTGTGACATGAATTGAGAATTAGAAGTGCAAGCTCTTGCTGAATGACACAGCTCTTGTTGCTGATGGGTTCCTTTATTTTGAAGCGTGAACACTGTGAAGTTACTTTTTAGGTGTAGCTGCTTATGGTTGGTTGCTGTTTGTATCTCTGCAGTGCCTGCAAAGTCTTGTCAGTCAAGGTGTTGCACATACAGCAGGTGACAGTTCCTGATGTGAACTGATTGAGCTCATCCTTTGTGCTGTATGAATACTTTCCAGCACTTGCTAAAATGTAAATATTTCTGCTAGTAATATGCCTGTTAGAGTATGAATGGGGGAAAAAGCACATCAAGTGGATAGTGCGCCAGTGAATTCAGGTAGGTTTTTGTAGAAGGTAATTGCAGAAATTGAGGAATTTCTGTCACTTGAGTAAGTTAGAATGGTGCTTTTAAAAATACTGCTAATTACTGTGATCAATAACTAGTTTTGGCCTTCCAGCAGTTTTGAGGATCATCTGTCAGGTGAGGTTTTTGACTTGATAAATTTCTTAACCTGAAAACTTTCTAAATAAATTATAGTTTCTTACAATATATCATCATCTCAGTATTAGGAACAGAGGATGAAAAAGGAAATAAGCACAATACTTGTCAAAAAGTGTTTGCAGAATTTATGTGAATTTTTAAAATGCTTGCATATCGTTATTAAGTTGTAGGGCATGGGAAATAGGATGGCTGCTGGTAATTAGGGCAGGAAGTTTTGTAATTTGTTATACAGGTAGTAACAGGTGATGCTTTCCTTAGGTACTTCTTAGGGCACCTATCTTAGCAGTGGCAGGGTTTCTGATAATAACGTACCTGTACTACTGTAAATCCTGTATAAAGTGGGGTAGTTTCTTCTACTGTATGAGTCACTGGAGGAAAAAGGAAAAGGGAGCAGAGGATGGGAAAAAAGGAAAGAAAGAAACTAGAAAACGTTCTGAGCAAACCTACAAGTTGGTAAGAGCAAATATGCTGGTAATAAATGTACTCTGCTTCATGGGTAGCCAGCATGAGGCATACTGCAAAATGTAAGCTGGAGGAAATGGTGAGTACTCAAGCCTAATGTTTCAGTAAGTTTTGGTGGACAATTGCCAAGTACTTGTTTGCTGGTATGTGATTTTAAAATTTCATAAACATAAATAGAACAAAAGACACTTGCAACAGTTTCAAAATACAGATTTAAAATAGCATGTGTGTGTTTTGAAGATCTCCTCTAGCCTCTTGTGCTTTTTACACATGTGCATTTCAGTGATGTGTATGATGTTTAAAGGGCAGATGTACATTTCATAATGATTCAAAACGGTGTTTTATTTTTAGATTTGCAAATAAAAAAAGAAAAATAGCATACAATCATCTTGACTCTATTTTAAGGCCTCTCAGTTATGGCAATTGTGTTTACTGACAGTTCCACAAGAAAAACCTCTTTTTGAAGGGTAAATGAATTACAGGAGAATTATATGTAGAATAAAGTGTAATTAAGGTTAGCTTATGAGCTAGTAATGGTTCTCAAATGAGCATAAATGTTGCTGAAATTAAACCCAGAAGAGATCATTACATCATTCAGTCTGATTTCCTATATATTATGGGCCACTCAGTGCTGCCCAAACTAGCTGGCCTGAATATTCCAGTTTTCAGAAAATTAAAATGCGTACCGTTGTCAGAGAGCAGTAGCAGAGTGAATTACAATAACGATGTTTTTGCAGAGGAAGAATTGTTCCAGGTACGTTTCAGGGCTATGAAGGAGGGAGAGGAATGGGGTTGCTGACCCCAGTGGTAGACTCAACAGGGCTACCATAACCATCTGGCACTTCCTGAAGTTATTTCCACTGTTTCCACTTCAGAAATGTTTGACCAGAAAAAAACCCAACAAAAACCAACCACCACAACAACAAAACCAACCACAAAGCAAGATGCCCAGTTTTCTCTGGTACCTTTCTGCATTGGGTATCTCTATACATGACCAGATGCTGCTAGTCCATAAATAAACAGCATGAAGGCCATGAAATAAATCACCCCTCACTTTTTTTTGCCATCTGTGAGATTACATATGATCTGTACCAAGACCGCTACACCAGAGAAAACCCCCTCTATGAGTGCAGCTGTGCTAGCAAAATTGTGCTTTTGTTGGTAATGTTTATTTACCAACAGAATTTATCCGGAGGCAGGATAGGGTATGTTGACAAAAGCACAGCTTTGCTGGTTATCATGTCTTCCACAGCAGGAATACTTTGTTGTATTTTCTAGTTTTTCTGGCAAAGACTTGTGATGGGAATGTGGTCACAGATAAAAGTGCATGCCCTTTATTCTTGGGAAGCGGCAATCCTCTTTTGCGTGCGGCACAAGCAAGGTCAGCAGCTCATGCACTGCCAGCAAACAAGTGCTTATCTGACACCATATAAGGTTGCGGTTGAGAAGGAAAATGATGAAAATAACATTCCACAATAAACTTTACTGGCGGATTAAATATGACACAGAAAAGCTCAGATACAGCTTTTTTTTTTTTTTTTAAATTTAGCTCTGAACAGTATTTACCCCCAAAATGACCTTTTACAGTTAGTTAGGAAAAATGGCTTGTATTTCTAGATTTGCTAAATGGTCCTGTCCCAGAATAACAGGCCTTTAAGATACTTGTGGACATAGAGGGTTTTTTTTTTGTTTTTGTTGTACTTGCTACCATTAAAAGCAGGAGATAATCACCTTTAGGCTACAAGGTTGTGGGAGTGTTGGGATGTGTTTGGAGATATGATGGGGAACTGGATATCACAGAGGGGGGTGTATTAAGAAGAAATTATAGTTGTGAAGATGGGTTTGTATTGGAGTTTTAACAAGATGTGAGATGCAGTGAAGTGCATAAAAAAAAATTCTGAAAGTGTGAAATGCTACAGGAGAGAGACAGGCTCCCGTTTTCCTCAGTATGTTGCTTGCATCTTTGCTATCCTCTGGTTCTCTAACCTTTATAATATGATAGCGCACTAAGTTGATCTAGTATGTTGGATTATAAGTGTAGTCCACTGTCAGTAGCCATTGGTGGCCTAAATCTGAATTTCCAAACTGTTCCCTGCCTGGTGGCCCCTGCTTTTGGCTTTCCCTCTGAGGAACAGGCTGTCTATCTCCTGCAGATGTCACTTTGCCCAAACCATCAGCAGCTGAGATGATTGTGAGTCGACATAAGAGGTGATGCAGCTCTTGCCTCAGCTGTGTGATGTTTCATTCAGGGGGAGGTGGAAGCATCCCCCATGCTATGTTTACCCCACATGCAGCCAGCTGGACCTCAGTGAACTGAATGGTGGGTGATTTATTAGAATTTTGCAAAGATGTAGGGACTTTTCTGCAATATGATCAGTTATTCAATGATCTGTATGTCTAAGGTCATGCTGTACCATCTGTCAGAGTTTATTCAGTGTTGTTCTCTAGCTTAGTTTTTTGTCTAACATTATGCCGTTCTTCTGTGGTGTGTTGCAGGAACAACCAAACGTCGTGTGTTGTGTAGGATCTGGCTTCCAGGCGGGCCTGATCAGCTGGTCGGTGACCCATGCTACACAGAGCGCTTGTGCTGTGAGGCTGGCACACGTGTGAAACCTGGAGTGTACATGGCAATGAAATGCACATCATTTTATGGAGAAGGATTAATAAGGTTTTCAGGAAAGAGGTTAAGCTTGAGGTCACTTCCTTCCTATTGTTACGCTCTTGAATTTTTGCCAGTGAGATGGGTGAAAGGATTTATTTTTGTCTCTGAATGCTTTGAATTTCAATGATGTCTTTACTTTGAACACAGAGAAGTGGAATTCCGCTTTATTCCTGCCATTGTACTGTCATATGTCTGAAAAATTACTTGTGGTTTTTTGCATTATCTTTGTCCTGCATTCTAGTTAACTAATCCTTTGAGCTGCTGCTGTGCCTTGAAATACCACCTTGTCTGAGGGCACATGGAGATGCTCTGATCCCCATGTTGAAGTGTTCGTGTACACATAGAAGGAAACAAAATGTAGTAGCATAATTCTTGAAAAAGAAGGAAATAGCCCATCTTATGGCCAGTGCCAGAATAAAGGCTGTGTATGAAAATGAGAGCAAGGATCTTGCCACTCTATTAATTCAAGCTTCAACAGCAAAAAGGTTTAATTGTTTAGTGTTTGGATGGGCTGTATGGTACAGCTTCTACCTTTGCTCTGCTTCTGCAGCTGAAGTAGGAGTGAAGTGTTAGAGAAATACAGCTTGTTCCTGACCATCCTGTCAGCCACAGGTAGAAAAATGAATAATTGCTCTTGCTGTGTAAAGTAATAAAAGTTTCTCCTGGAGAAACTGGCGGCTCGTGGCTTAGACAGGTTTACTCTTCGCTGGGTGAGGAACTGGCTGGATGGCCAAGCTCAGAGAGTTGTGGTGAATGGCATTAAATCCGGCTGGCGGCCGGTCACAAGCGGTGTTCCCCAGGGCTCGGTTCTGGGGCCGGTCTTGTTCAATATCTTTATTGATGATCTGGATGAGGGGATCGAGTGCTCCCTCAGTAAGTTTGCAGATGACACCAAGTTGGGTGGGAGTGTTGATCTGCTGGAGGGTGGGAGGGCTCTGCAGAGGGATCTGGACAGGCTGGATCGATGGGCAGAGGCCAACTGTATGAGGTTTAATAAGGCCAAGTGCAGGGTCCTGCACTTTGGCCACAACAACCCCATGCAATGCTACAGGCTTGGGGAGGAGTGGCTGGAGAGCAGCCCGGCGGAAAGGGACCTGGGGGTGCTGGTTGACAGCCGGCTGAACATGAGCCGGCAGTGTGCCCAGGTGGCCAAGAAGGCCAACAGCGTCCTGGCCTGTATCAGGAATAGTGTGGCCAGCAGGAGTAGGGAAGTGATTGTGCCCCTGTACTCGGCCCTGGTGAGGCCGCACCTTGAATCCCGTGTTCAGTTTTGGGCCCCTCACTACAAGAAGGATGTTGAGGTGATGGAGCGTGTCCAGAGAAGGGCAACAAAGATGGTGAGGGGTCTGGAGCACAAGTCTTATGAGGAGCGGCTGAGGGAACTGGGGTTGTTTAGTCTGGAGAAGAGGAGGCTGAGAGGAGACCTTATCGCTCTCTACAACTACCTGAAAGGGGGTTGTGGCGAGGTGGGTGTTGGTCTCTTCTCCCAAGTAACTAGTGATAGGACAAGAGGAAATGGCCTCAAGTTGCGCCAGGGGAGGTTTAGATTGGATATTAGGAAAAATTTCTTCACTGAGAGAGTGGTCAGGCATTGGAACAGGCTGCCCAGGGAGGTGGTGGAGTCGCCATCCCTGGAAGTGTTCAAAAAACGTGTGGATGTGGCGCTTCAGGACATGGTTTAGGGGACATGGTGGTGCTGGATTAATGGTTGGACTTGATGATCTTGAAGGTCCTTTCCAACCTAGTGATTCTATGAATAGAGTGCAATAAACATCAGCAACATAATAGGTGTGGTGCGTAGGGGGTCGCAGAGGGCACCTGGGGGAATGGCAGCGGAGTCTTTCCTCTCCTTGCCCACAGCGCAGAGGCAGTAAGTGAAGGTGTGTGAACCTTAATTTTGGTTGTGCAGGAGAACAAATTGTTGCTGTGTGGTGAGGAACAAACACTTCACCACTTTTTTGACCCTGGGTCATGATATTAAATATCTGAATATAGATGATGATGATCCTTCACTGCTAATGTAGCAGGACTGTGTCACCAGGAGGCCAATATTTGTGTCTAGGTTGGAGTTCAGAGTGTCAGCCTGCAGCCTCTGGCCGTGCACCATCACTGTCAGGTGGAGCCCAGACAGCCGCCTCTCTCCTATGTGAGGCTGTAAGGGCATCTGTTGTACCTTTCTCCACCTCCTACTTCTCTATCCCCGCTTTTCTCAGCAGACGATTTGTCCTGTATTTTCATTACTATCCATGTTTTCCAAAGTGTTATGAAGACTAAAGAGATCTATGATAGCATGTAGCAGGATCTAGTAGCTGCTTAAGCAGCTTTTAAGGCTGTCCAAGGATTTTGTTGTTCTCAACTTTTTGGGAGGGCTGCTCTGTTGGCATTCAAGGGAGAACAGTTTCCAGCCATTTAGTACACAGCAGTGCTTTAAATTTCTCGTACGGTAGTCCAGTTCTGGTTTTCCTTCCCCTCTTGTACTTTGAAAACACAATTCCTAGAGGTGCTCACGCAAACATAAAGTAATACAGTAGCTTTCAGTTCTTCATTAGCAAAAAGTCTATCTTAATTTCTTTGACTGGAAGCATTTTTTGGAAAGTCTTCAAGCAGAGTATGAATAAATATTCCTCTAAGAGTTATTTTTATTCCTGGTTTGTTGTTTTTTTTTTTTTGTTATCCAGCTGTTACTGGGAAAACCTAGATTTGCTTTGAGAGCCTGAGCCTAGTGCCCTACAAGCGTACAATTTCATAGAAAGTGTGCTGTGAAGGACTCGATCTGCAGACCATGGACCAGGTTGCAAAGATACCTTTAAGTTCCCTTTGTATTCTTGCGGTACTGGGGCTGCTTTGGCACGGTTTGGGTCCTTGCTGTAAGTTGAAGGAGTTGCAAGTCAGCTGCCAGCACTCACCTGGAGGCTCGCGAGCAGTCCGAGCCCCTGTGCTGAGGTGGCATTTACTAACCTGAGAGAGGAGAGGCGAGTAATAGCAGCTCTCTGCCACCTGCTAATCCTCCCGCTCAGGAGCGCCCTGTGCAGAGTTATCCTCGGTTAAAGGCAGCTTCATCCCAGCCAAATGTCACAGAGCAGTCTCGTCTTCTCTAAAATAACTGGATTTGTGGGGAAGTCATGCAGGAGAGCAAAATACTGAGTAAACACAAGCCAGTGCTCCCAGTGAGGTCCCGCTGTGCTCGTTGCTGTGGCTGCCGTGCCGTCATTTCTAGGATTTAATGATCCTCTTGTTTACATCAGCCCGCCCCATGCTGCGGGGCCGTGGCTGTGCGTCGGAATCCTCCCTTGGACAAGGCGAGGAAGGAAGTGAAGGGAGGATGGGGCTTCGGCATCCTGTACCCTTTGGAGGGGAGTGGCCGCAAATAGCCGAGCTAGAAGGACGTAATACTTGATGTGTTTTAACACGGGCTGCTTGGACCTAGATAAGCCCTTGATTAAAGGAGAAGAGGCAGACGATTGTGTGTAATGGCTAGAAACTGCCGGAGAGTTTGAGAACATCCTTTTAAAAACCCTTTTCTTCAGATGGTGAGAAGGGAGAGGACAGACGCGCCTCGTAGAGCTGAGATTATGCAACAGTGCTAATACAGAGCTAGCGCCTCCAAATTTGAGCTGCACAGGTTGGGTCTAGAAGGCAACTTTTGTAGAAAATACAGTTTGTGACTGAGAACAAGGATGCTGTTTTCAGGATCCTTCCTGTAAAATGTTATTTTTTTTTTCCTTCAGTTTGTTAATTGGGCTCAGATGGAGGAATGCAGTTTAGGATCCTCAGGCATCCTTTGGAATGGCCAGGTAAGGCTAGAAGGTGCAACTAAGTGTTGTCTTTAATTTCAGCAATATACTGCCTACGCTAGTGCTGTCTTCCGTGAGGAGTGTTTTGATTCCACCAGAAAGCCTGTGAACTGTTCACAGGCTGAGATGGGGAATTCTGAAAATCACAGAACATAAGCTGTATGTAGTGGGTTAATATTTGTTTGTACAGTAGTAACTGATATGTAGTGTATTTGAAATGGGTTGACATAATGTGATTTATTATCATAATTGCTTGCAATGGAAGCTCTGCCTTGAAATTGCTAATTTACTTACTTGCTTTCCAGAAGAGGAGTGAGGCCTCAAGTGGTAAAATTTGTCTTTTTTAAATGTGTCTTGATGCAGTTTTCAATTGCTTTTAAACAATTTTGGCTATAAGGGAGAAAGTGATTTAGTTCGTTAGCTCAATAAACACTGTACTACTTCTTTAATGATTACCTACAGATTATTGTTATTTTTCTTAGTATGTAGAATTTAATTTAGAATTAAAATTATTAGAACTTACCAAAATTAAAATATTTTTTGCTATTGCAAAAGAAAAAAATTTAGTGTTACGAACTTTCCCAGTTAGTTGCTTAAAATCCGCAGTAAATACTCTTTGGAATGTTCTTACTAATCTTACATTTTAGTGACAGTCTGTTTCACCACTTGGAAGTCTGTGCTCACACTAAAAAGCGGAGAGCATTTACTGGCACTGGGACTGAGGTTTTGGAAGTAGTGCAGTAAAATGCATGTAAATCAGATTTCTGCTTTACATTGGAATGCCATCCTAGAGATCTCCTGATGGTTGGCTCAAAATTAAGTTCAGAAATATCCTCCGATACCGATGAACTACAAACCTGTTACTTTGAAAGACTGAGTAAAATGAGTAGAGGATGGCCATTCTCAATAGTATGCTTATGAGAGAAAGTGCTGGCAGATCCATGAATCTCAGCTTGAGACAAAACTATATGTAGCCTTGCTATCTACCAGCCTTCCAGCTCCTTTGATTCATACTGTAAGAGAACACCTGTCAAGAAAATTAACGTTTAGATCAATGCTTTATATGCTTCCCTGGGCTGAGTACAATATACCTCAATAATTGGATGCATCGCACACATCATCTTCAGTGCCCAGGAATTTATTAAAATTAACCTAAAATGCTAAGGAATTCAGCATTTTGACAGTCTGAACTTAATTTAAAATTTTGAATTAAGAATAAGCAATACAAGCACTTAAAATATTTTGCATAAAACATCTCCCAGAAAGGGATAAAAAAACAGAGATTGGGATGTAAATCCCAAATGAGGGTTATAGAATTATGCAGGGATACCATGGTGTTACCAACCTGACTGATCTTTTCTGGTAAGCTGCATAGATTTTTCAAGAGCTGTGAATTAGAATACCCATACATGGTAGTGAAAGATTAAAATTGTGAAATTGTGTATAATTAAAACCATTCAGTGACATTGTAAATCTGTTAAGCATCACCTTCTCACTGAGCTCTGTGTATAAGCATTTTTATAAATGTGTTACCGATCAGTATGCAAAAGCTCTTAGATTGCTACAGGCAACTTTTACATCTTTCCTATGCAGTAAGCAATTTGTGATGTTTCCACACTAGGAGTTTGTGGCTTCTATAATGTTTTGGTATTTAAAGAATAAAAATCCTTTGTATTCACAGAGACAAGCCTTTTATCATGTAACCTAATACTACTAACCACAGATACTGGGACCAAAAGATGAGCACTGGTTTGCATATGACCAGTCTGTGCACTGGGACTATGAGGCTTGTTTCAGATATTAATTGGTAGCAGTTCTTGTTTTTTAAACTGTCTTGTAGAAGACTGTATCTATTTATTTGTTTGTTGATTTAAGCTATGCAAGATGACTGTCTAAGGTGACGGATTTCAGGTAGTTTATCCTTTTTCCTACGACAGAAATATTGAAAGCGGTAAGACACAAAGACCAAAACGTGAACTCTACAGAAGCCTCCTGACCCTTGATGTCAGATACTGGCTTAGCAGGGCTTTCAGCACTGTCTCCTGTAATATCCTCATGCAAAACTGGCAGTAGCAGTTGATGAACCCGTTGGTTATGCAGCCATTCAGAGGAACCTCAACAGACTGAGAAATGGGCAGACAGGAATGTCACAAGGTTCAAAGGGAAATGCCAAGTTCTGCCCCCGGGGAGGAACCACCCCTGACACTGGGACATGCTGGGGGCTGGGAAGCAGCTTTGCAGAAAAAGACCTGGAGGTCTTGGTGAACAGGTCAACCAAGAGCCAGCAACGTGCCCTGGCCTCCCACTGGCATCCTGGGCTGCCTTAGGAAGAGCCTTAGCCAGCAGGTTGAGGGAGGTGGTCCTTCCCCTCTACTCAGCCCTGGTGAGATGAGAGTGCTGTGTCCAGTTCTGGGCTCCCAGTACAGAATGCTTCATGGGCATACTGGAGCTTCCGATGGCTCTTTTTTATGGTCATAATTTTATTGTGAAAATTAATCCTGTAAAAATAATACCTTCTTTCATTGCACTGTTCATCTGTTTGTCCAGTACTTCTGTACTGCTTTTCACATGAGGTAGCCATACTGAGTTGTGACATGCCACAGAGAGCCGCATCCCATTCATGGTCCCATCAGGGCAAAGCTGTGGACGCAGATGGAGAACTACAATGCTGTCATGGAGAGCACAAGCTGTGGGTATTACAGATGCCCGTTGCTATCGAACTTACCTTAAAGGGTGATGTAATGATGGTGAAGCCTGAAGAGCGGGAAAAAATGAGTTCAGTTCTTAATACCAGGTTTGGCTGATTGCTTAGCTGTTAAAGAAAACATTATTACTCAGAACACGTTTCCTTTACAGTGATTTCAACGAGCACTAGCCAGTGTGAAGTTTCACAGAGTGATGTGTTTATTACTACCCACTTTTCATTGTAGAACATAATATCTTACATATGCCGATTTGTGCAGGGGTTGCAGCTCTGAGAAATAAGTTACTTTCTGTAATATTTTGTGTCTAAGAATTATTCAAGATAGAAACATACTGTATGTCTTCCATTGTTTTATTTCGTTCAGAAGTGTAGACTCACTGGACAAGATACCAATGCAGTAAGACAGTATTTTGTTGCATATTTTATGTTCTGGGAAGGGATATTTATATCTACTCTTTGGCCCAGATTCTGGAACAGCTGCCAGTTTTGCAAACAGCAACAATTATCTGCTAAAAGGGGACTAGAACTTCTTAGAATTGAAGTTCACTATGGAATAGCTGTATATATATTTGTATATAGTGTGTGTGTGTGTACACACGTACTACATATATATGTTTTGGGGAAGAGGAGGAATGAGGTAGTGGTAATTCTGACACTGTTTTTTGTGCTCCCAGGCACTTTTTTTTTTTTGTACAGCTGACTATTACTGAGGCTATCTGTGTTTAACTGGTTTTGTTATTGCAGTGTTGATAAGTAAATTTCAGCAATATTGTGTACTTTAATATTTTCATGCTATTTGGTTACTTCTTTTTGATGTTCAGTTTCTTTTTTTAAAAATCCATGAACTGAGGTTTGAAGTTATCTTTCCATATGCATTAGTAATTTTTTTCCTGCTGTGCGAATAACATCATAAAAGTGTAAAAAAAAAAAAAATCTGTTTCAGAAGAAAATCAAAGCAGTCCAAAATAAATTCTGTTATTTGAGTAGATTTGCTGGCAGGCAGTGGTCTGTCAGCATTTTTCATTCCTCTGTCTCCATCACCTTCTGTTTCAATGGCAGTGTGTCTGTGGGTAGAGTATCAATGATTTAGTCTTCATTGCTGCAAAGAAGACTATTCCTTCATGGAAGGGCTGAAAATCCAGGCACTTTCTTAAATGTTGGATTTTTATTTAATAAAGTGTAAGAAAATATTCTGCTTTCTTGTAACTATCAGCTCAGAATTTGAGACTCAGTTCATGCAGCATCTTTTCTGAAGCACTCTACTGTTCCTATAAAAATTACCATTGACCTTACTTAATTACTGATTTTAAAAAACAAAGAACAATTTGCCTGTGCCTTAATGTTGGAAATCTCACTGTTAAAGGCATATTTAATTGCTTCAGAGTTCCTTGATTTGTTGAACAAGGTAAGAATAAGAAGATTCTTATTTATGGTTGTAATATACCAAATCTGTCCTGCTTAGAATTATGAACAGACTGTTCTCCAGTTGATTAAATACAGAAATCCAGAAATTCAGAAGAACTAGAGCATGTTAGGGGAGGTATTTTTTTTGGTCATAACTAAACAAACATTGTCATCTTTCTTTACCGAGACGTAGTGAGAACGCTGAATAATTTAAAGCTATCTGTGTTTCAGATACCTGTGGAATTTTTAAAGTATCTGCTCGCTTTTGATGGCGATGGTTTGAATATCCGAGTTTATATGGTGGACCAAAGTAGGCACTAGTGCAGATTTCCTGGAAGTTAAGCTGTATCTCATGGCTTCCCAGAGTTCTGTCTGTGGAAGATAATAGTGGGACCTTGGGTTAGGAAGGCACATTAGAAAATAGAGTAAATAATAAGTTGACAGTGTATTGTTTCAGTTAGCGTGTCATTGCCAACCACATACAGATTTTTTTTTTTTTGAGGCCCATGGGATTATTTACAGGCTGTACTTTCAGAGTTCCTCTTTATAGAGCTTCGGCAAAAAGAAAGAAATTGGTGAGATACATCTTTGTTTAGTCTGAAAGTTTTTTCACTGTAATGAAAAATAAATATGTGTGTGTTAAGTTTTTAGTGCCTGTGTGCCTGACTTTATGGTGTATGTAGTTCATGTATTATCATGTTGATTCCACATGAAAAGTTAAGCCTGAGGGTATTATGTGCTCAAGGATCACAGGGGTTAGGAGAACCCACCTGTCCCTTCTCATTGTCACGGAGATAGTTAGGAAACTAATCTGGATGTGTCATGATGTTGGGGTGTTCAGACCACAACTTTCTAAAAACTCTGTCGCCCATGCCTGGAGGCATAAAAACATCAGTAGCTTCCCATGGCTGCCTCTTGACTCTCCAGACCTCTTCAGGATTGTGGACGGGGTGTGTAACTTACTCTAGAGCAGTAACAGAGGTCCAGCATGTGTCTGGTAATGCTTTGAATGTCAGTTTGGTAGGATGTGAATGTATAGACTTACACTAATCGTGATTCAGTAGAACAATCGTGCATGCACTGAGATGGGCCACCAGAATGAAAAGGAGAAAGAGAAGTGTAAGTTCATATTTTGAAGATAAAAGTAGTAAAGATGCATTGTTTATTATTTTCATAAATAGAATATGGATTTCTAAAATGCAGGTGACAATTCTGTAGTCTTATTTATGCAAGAGTTCCTACCAAAGTGCAAAGAAAACATGCTTGAATGGATAGGAGCTTGAACAAAGCCACAGTAGACTTAAGTTTTTAGTGAAGTCTTTTTAAGATTGCAGAATGCACTCAAATGCATGTAATAAACCAGGATTTTTAAAAATTAATTTTAAGACTAAGGCATATCAGGTACCACTGGAAAGAATTAGGTTGTTGTATTTGAGGTCGCAGGTATAATTGTCTAATTAAGAAACAGCTGCCTAAATGCATTTGTAAAACGTTACGATGCGGATTTCCAAAAAACTTCCTGTACAAAAGAAGTTAAGTTGGATTTATGTCAGCTTCCTCTGGGTCATCACAACTAACCTTTGTGCCCTTTCAAACAGCTTCTCACTCCGGTTTTCTTTCATTCATATAGCATTATGGGTGCCTGAATACAGGCTGGTAAATATAATCAAACCCCAAGACCTTTTTTTGTCACTGTTAGGACAAAAAGCTTTGTTTGTGAGCACAAAACACTGATACTGCTAAGCTGATCTGTAGATGTTTGCTGTTTGCTTCTCAGTTCTCCTTTTTTGAATGTATTTTGCTGATTGCTAATTTGTGTCTCTGGCTTATTAAGTGACAGTTCTGCCCTTTGAGCCTCTAGCTTGAGTTCACTGGAAGGGGATAATACTGTATGTGTCAGGAAATTGAAAGTGTCTGATTTCTTGGTGTATGTATAAAAATATTGCCTCTAGTTTCCAAAACAGGAACATATTAAAAACTGAAGTAAGTCCTGATACCTGTGTTTGCATTTCCATACTTTCTAGGTAGGGAATGAATGCTAGATTTTCACATCAGAGATCAGGGCCACTGTATAAAATGGTGTGATAACTCCTCTCTATTGCATTAGGGAAGTCTTGGAATTTAATACTTTACCTTGGCAGGTCACGTCTTAAAGGAAGCCGTATATTTACTTTGGCTGTATGCATGTCTGCATAAGTTGATCTAACTGTCAACTGTAAAAAAGAAGCCATTTATCTTTTGCTAGTTAGTTTAATTTTTTTTTTAAGCACAAGTCAGTTTTTGTATCTCAGCCTCTTGAACTGAACAGAAAAACCAAGACGAAAACTACTTGACAATTTTTTCTTTTTTTTCTTTCCTCTTTCAGATGAGAACTCTCCAGCCAATTTCTGGGATTCCAAGAATCGGGGAGTGACTGGCACGCAAAAAGGACAAATTGTGTGGCGAATTGAACCTGGTCCCTATTTTATGGAATGTGAGTACCTATTTATCCAGTGTAAGGCAAGCATGCCTTTTTGTCAAGGCAAGTCAACTGGGTGGAAGTTGATAATCCGTTTTGTCAAACCCTCTGATAAACCAAAGGAATTGATCATATTGCTCTAAGGGACAGCATTTTCCAGTGCATTTGTTGGACATTTTAAAAAAATGGAGTTGAGCTTAGCTGTCCATTTGTATTCGAGGGATATTCTTTGTGTGCTTCAGTTTAAGGGAGGAAGAAATTACCTTGCGCAATGTCATATAGTATATATGCATTGAAAGATGAAGTCCCATCCCAAAAAGTTTAAAATTTCAGCTGGACAAACATTAATGGTAAATGCATATGAAGGAAAAGGTAATAAGCTAGTAGTGCTTGCTAATGTTTGTTAGTATGAAGGGTAGATGTATCTCTAGGAATTGCCAGCCTCCTGTCCAGTTGCATCAGTATTTCTCAGCTGGAGTTTCATAGCGGTTGGAGATCTACTAGGTAGTTTTGAAATATTGAGAGTCTCTGTGTGACTGGAAGAAAAAGTGTTCCGTTGAACTCAGTGAGGAGTATTGGTAGCCAACCTTCAAATCAGAGCGCTATGTCGCTTCCTTAGGTAACCAGGATTTATGGGAAGCTAAGTGACTCTGCTGTGTGATTTCTGCCCCCCGCTTTGTTTTTTGCTTTTCAATGAAAAGGAGCTATCATACCATCCAAAGAATGTGATCCCCTAGAGAAATTGATCCTCTAATCCTAGGATGTTGTGTCTGAGCTTGCTGGAAACTTTGATATGCCAAGCATCAAAATGGCCATCAGTCCCAAAAGAGCTGTGAGCTGCTCTACCACCTGTTTAGCCTCACAGCAATGAATCTTCCTTCATAAATGTGGGGAAAAAAAAATACACTCCCACTCTATTACTTCACTGTACACTGCAGTGCTGCTAACTGTAGCTGTTGGCAGAAATTTTTCTTCTAATTAACTGATACAGCAGCAATACATGTATTTCCAGAGGTGGTGTGTCCCCTGTACTGTAAATAATTATTAAAGCTTCTTATTTCTAGAACTCGTTGTTGAATCTTGCCAAGTTACCCTATGCATTACACAGCACTTTTGGTTTTTTTACAAGAAAAAAAGCTTTAATAGGATAAAATTAAATTCAGTTTCAGGAGTTCATTACAGGGAAAAATGGTTGAACTGAAGATGAAGATCAAGAAAATAATAAAGATCAAGATAATTAACTTCTCTGGTGCCAAAGAAAGCAGTATATTAAAGCAGACTAAAATGTATGTTAGAAGGGTTCATTGCCTCATCTTTCTTGAGCATATGCTATATCAATATTGTTGCCGATATGGGCAGTTTGACTTCAAGGATATTTGTCCATACCTCTAGCTGGTTGTGTTGGGCCGTAAAGCAAGGAGATGAGGTTCTTGAACAACATTTCAGGTTCCTATGAGTAACCTAGGCTAACGCTTCAAGAACTAGCAGTTCTGACTTGCAACATCAGTTACAACTGGCTTTGCACTTGCAACTAACAGCACTTTGCAACCAACTGATACGAAGAGTGCAGGATACACCTTCTTTGGTTGTGGTTAGATTTACCAATGAACAGTTCTGCTGCCGTACAATGAACAAGACACAAGCAGTTATGTAGCAGCTGAGAACCATAAAACGGAATGTTTATGAGCATATGTTGCTATAGCACATGGTATGGCAGATAAATATGTCACCATTGACACTTATGTTTCTAGTGAGAGGCCAAAAGTTGCACTGAAATACTTAACTGAATTTCTGATTCTGCTTTTTAAACTGGAAGGCTCCACAGATGTGTGACCACGTTGGCGCAGCAAAGCTTATTCTTTTAGCTTATAGGGGACAAAGCAACTCTGATGCAACTATAGGTAGCTGCTGCTCCCCTTGCCCCCTTCTCTTCCTCGGATCACTAAATCACAGCTCAGGCAAACACAGCGGGTGGCTGTGCAGTTCACGTACAACCACAGTGGAGTTGTCTCTGCCATGCAGCACCAGGCTGGGTATGGGAAGAGCTGTGCTGTTGGGGTTCTTGCCGTACTCTGCAGAGAGTGCCGCTGCCCAGCCTGTGCCAGACACAGAGACGAACTTGGCTCCTCTGTTAGCCTCTTTCTCCTGCTGCAGTGCTGATATAATTTGTACTGTCAGTGTAGCACTGCATGTGATGCCACTGTCAGAGCAAGAGGGAGAGCCTAACATCCCCGGTAAATACGTGCCTGATTGTTGAATTTAAAGTATCTCTGATGCTTTAATCTGCTGTTATTTTCCAAATATTGGAAAGAGCTCTACAGTTGTAGATTTCTTGTGTTATCTTTGCTAAGAGGCAGAATATGAGAGATACAGGTCATGGTATTAGGGGTGTGTCATATTTACTCCTCATAGTAATGACATGCAGCAGACCATTAGCAACTTGACAGTGCTTCTCTAGGAATGAAAGGAGCAATGGGAGAATCCCAGATTCATCATCAATGTCACCGTATGTTTGAAGCAGTAGCTGCAATAAGATGCAACAACGTCTTGGGGACCAGCGTGGACAAAGCGTGTAAATGGATTAATCTAAACTCAGCTGTAGACTTAATCATAGCATAGAAATTCTGGTTGCATCCAACCTCCTACTCTTAAGTGGGACCAACAGTCAACCTGGTCAGCTGTGGTTTGTAAAGCAGTCTTGAAAGCCTTCAAGGACAGAGATTTCACAGGTGATGCAGGTAGCCTTTTCCAGTGCTGCAGTGTTGTTTCTGCTAACGAGACTTCTCTGGCATCCAATCTGAATGACCAAAGCTTAAATTTGGGGCCATTCCCCCTTTTAAAATTTTCTCATAGAGCTGGAAAGAGTTGAGTTTATAATATTTGTCTTGCCTTAACCTCTTCTTCACCAGACTGAATAAGGCCAGCTCCTTCAGCCTCTTCTCATAGGTCACATTTTCTCCATCCCAGCCATTTTTGTAGGCCTCTGGTGTCCCCTCTCCATTTTCTCCATGCTTTTGAACCTAGGGACCCAAAACTACGCACAGTATTCCAGATGTGTCCCCACCAGTACCAAGTAGAGGGGAACAGTAACTTCCATCTATCTGCTGGCCACACACCTTCTAATGTAGACTGTGAGGTGATTTATTGTATTTGTGATGAGAACATGTGCTGGCTCGTATTCAACCTGGTGTCCACCCTGAGCCCAGTTCCTTTTCAGCAGGGCTGCAGATTTGCCAGTCTGTTCAGAGGCCATAGTGATGCACGGGGTCATTCCACCGCTGCTGCAGAGACTTGCAAGTCTCCTTCTTGACTTGATGAACTTGAACTTGATGACATTGCTGTTGACCCAGTCCTATAGTTACTGCTCATGCTCTGATGTGTAGAAGGTCCAGCAGGCTGATGGTAAGCTAGGTATGTAAGTGAGTTAGAGCTGGGCTTATGTTGCTACAGGGTTTTCTGGCTTGGAGCTGTTTCATGTTTGGAGCACAGGCAGTGCTTAATTGCCACCGCCTATATACTGCTAGACCTATGTGATTGGCGGCCTTGCTGCTCTACCTATACACAAGGAGAGGAGGGGGATATTTGCTGCAAGTCTGAGAAGCCTTGAACAAGCTCTGGAAATGACGACTGATGATACTTGTTCAGAGTTAAGCTAAATGACTACAATAATCCTTTAGGATTTACAGTCAAAGCTGCCTTGAAGGTATCTGTCTTTTTGGCAAGAAAAGGAACAGAAGTTTCTAATGTTGAATGATGAGTTGAGGTCAGTCGGCATGCACGATATCCCAAAGACTTCAGTTGTGTGTTTTCCCTAGCAGTGTCAGAGCTTAGGGATGTTACCTATCTTTTAATCAATAATGTAACATCTCTGTAAGGCAAAGTGCAGAGGATGATAGCACCACTAACAAGCCATATGCAAACAAATTTCACGCAGAAGGAGTATTTCCATTTTAATTGCATTAATGTTGATCACCGGGAGTCAGCTGGATTGGACCTCAGATTCTTCCTGCAATCCTCACATTTGTATCTTTTAAGAAAAGCATCTTATGCCTTTATTTGGGAAGCTGTATTTCCATGAGTATAATTGTAAATTATTAATAGTTTCCCTGAGGTCTGTGGAATTTATGCGGAATTTATGTGGAATTAATTTATTTAAAGGTAGGCTCTGGCTAAGCATTTTTCTGAATTTTGCATTACAATGTATACACAGCCTTGTAACTCAATTTTACAGTCATTCCATTTATCCCTCTTAAAATCCCTCCCTATGGATTCAGCATTTCCTATTTCCCAAGCAAGTAACATGTAAAGGCATAGTTTACAGTCTGTTCTATTCAGATCAACCAACCCACAGAAAGAAGGGCAGGGAGAGTGTCATTATCTTCGTATGAAAAACAGACATTAATTCCCCCCAAAGCATCCAAAAATAGCAAAACAAGTATGATCAAAGAAAACTCTCACTTGCTTTAGACAAAAATCAACACAAAAGATTCAGTAGACTCTACCCTGAGAAGGGAAAATCAAAGGAATCAACAGGAAATAATGAGAAATGAACTTTAATGCATTCCAGAAATACAATCAGTCTCTGAGGGCAGCGGCTGCGGAAGGGCAGGGGGGAAGAGTATGCAAAGGAGAAAGAAAATACTTACAAAGTCCAGCTTACCATCACAAACAGCTGGTGTCCTTAAACTGTCATCTCAAGACAAAGTGAGTGGCTCTGAACTGCAGAGCCAACCAATATGGCAGCAGGTGCTCTTCTTTCTTTTCCAGGTGCTCCTCTTTCTTTTCCCTGGGGAAGAAGCAAAAGTGCCATGTAAGCATGAAAGGCAACTGTGCCATTGTAGAGATTCAAAAAGGTGAATTTGAGCATCGGCATGCCCAAGATGCTGTTTCCTTACTCACGTAGTAGAGATGGCTTTAAAACATCTTGCTCTGAGGCTTGCTAAATTGTGGGGGAAGGAAAACAATGACTCACTAGACGGCTCCCGCAAGTTGTTTGCTGTGTAAACTACAGAAGGATTGCTAAATGTGGCCGCAGCTTTACAAACAGTTTTTGTCTTTCCTCTGAAAAAGGAAAGAACAAGTTTAAGGAGCATTATTCTGAACAGGTGGCAATAGTGTGAAGGTGCAACACAGATTAGTGCTTTGGTGTTTTGTATGGTCATTTGGTATTTAGCATGACATCAGACTATTCAGGTCATTAAGTACATCAAGAGCTTTAGTCTCAGGTGCAAGAGAGGCCACAATTGCCCCAGGAGTGGTTTTAGATGGTGGAGTGTTTCTCTGGTTATAGCAGTCTGTGTGCTTTGGGATGGCAGGGGCTCCCTTTGGGGCATCGTGGTGGCGTTCCTTATGGAGAACAGAGCTAGCACAAAGATGGAGCGAAATGATCCATGGGAAGGCTGGTGATAGAAAAAGCATGTGAAAGGAAGCTGGAGTTTTATGATGACTGGTTGATAAAAGCTGCTGCTCATTTATAAACTGTGGCTTCTAAGTCAGTTTTCTGCAATACGGGGAAGGACAGGTCATGTCAGAGCTGCCATGGGAGGGAGATTTGGTATAGTACAGTCACTGTTGTGCAGCAGGTAACTGGTGCTAATGCACTTCCATATGGAAAGTCCCCAAAAGTTAAAAGCTGTGCATGTTCTAGTAAGTACAACAGGCCAGGGGCTATTTTCTGCTGCTGGGAGCAAGTGACAGCGTGGCTTGCATCCGTGTAGCCAGCCCTTCCCCCTGTGCCAGGGGTGCACGATGACCGTTAAGCAGTATGAATGGTTGTGTGCTCGCACTTGCGTTCCTACCGTAGTCCTTCCTGGTTTACTAGTACAGGCATAGCCCGAGAGCATCCTTTGAGACTGGATTGGACTTGTATTTCTAAGTTATAACCTTGGTCCCATGAGTATTAATTACAGTATCCACAAGAAACACCTTCACCTACTTTACCTGTAATGTGATGTCTTTGTTGTTATTTATAACATTCGATGTCGTAGTCACTACTATGAGTAGAATAGAAATATATTGTTACTGATGCTGTGGCTTTGTCTTGAACAGTGATCCATAGTGGCAAGTGTTGGGATTCATCCAAAGACTGCCACTCTTGCCACATCAATCATTTCCAAGTCACCCTTGGGATATTTGTGGTTAAACTACCTCTGGTGTCACCCTGCAATACTTGGATGCAATGACTTCACAGATGCTGTCTGGTTTGTACTTAAAATCTCGGGTTTGTGGCATGAGTAGACTATGAGATATATTCAGAAAGTGTGGTAATATATGCGTTTGCATTACGATGGCGTCATGTTACACATAAGGTTCTGTGTGGAGTGCTCTGTATTCAGTCCCTATTTCCATGATACTGTACCTTTTGCAAAAATAGTGTAGTGGGACTGAAACTGCCATACTTCGCAGCTAGCAGAGCTAGCTAGCAATTTTTTGTTAAAATAGCTAATACATATTGAAAGAAAAAAAAATCAGTTTAATAATTGAACTTGATGTGCTTTTAGCTTTTAAGGGCTGCTGTAGCAAAGAGTCATTGTTACTAGAGATAGGAGCACGGTTTAGTGGTTTTGACCAAAATAGTTAATGTTAATGAATGCATTATCAACATAATTCATTACTTGTATCCAGTCTTTATATTTTTTGACCATTTAAATAAAATTCTATAAAGGTCATGGTTTTCTCACATGGAATTATTCTGAGCCTGGAAGACTTGCCTGGTGCCCTGCAACCGGCGCCCTTCCAGTCGTCTGTCTGGGGACTCGTGGTTATTGTCCCTACCCTATTTATAGACACATTCACTGTGTTAGAAATACTTCTATTATTCTTCTGCTATTTATATCTGTTGTCTCTTAACAGCTATTTCTGAGTATCTCAAATAATTGAAACAGGATCAGGCCTTGCATTTTTTACATTTGTGGCAAGCCTTGTTGACTTCCGTAAGCAGGTAATACCCCCAGTGTTTTGTTTTAAAGGTTAGATTGTAATTAAATGCTTTGCCAAACTGGAATATGATAGGCAGTGCTCGTGGCTGTAAATGAGAATGTTTCAGAGTGACAGCAAAGTGAGCGGGGCTGGCAGGGATAGATAAGATCTATTATCTGCACAACTGTTTCTCCAAGTAGTTTCCTTTGAAGCAGGTTAAATGAAGAGGGACCACTGGGACATAAACATTTTCTGTTACTGATCCTAGTTTATCTAAAAAGCTTCCTGTATGTCTGCTTAAGTCACTTTCTAGTTGTTGGGTTTTTTTTAATCATTCCCTCTGTAAAATAAATTTTATTACATACTTGCTGAGAGAGATGGCAAGTACTCAGAGGCAGCCAGGTTTGGCATTTGCGTTCTGATGCTGTGTTTGCTATGCTGTGCTATTCCCAGTAGGAAGTAATCAAAAAGGTATGTGGTTAAAGCGATGCAGAGAATAGAATGCTAAATACCCAAACAAAAAGATTGTGTTCACTGAACTGTCATGCTAAGGAAAAGGAAATCAACTAGCAGGACATGCAGAGCACTTCTAAATTCCTGCAGTTGTCTGAGAGGTGTTTGGGTTCAGCTGGGAAAAATTAGAGTTTAACCCAGTGCCTTTTCCTTGGGTTGCATCTCCCTTTGTAGCTTTGTAAAGCTGAATGTGAGTGACTTAATTTGTTCTAGTGACAAAGTTTTCTTAAATACGTTTTGCGGAACATGCTCTCTTATGTCTCAGATGAGTTTGTGATGTCAGTTTTTCCTCATTGAATGTTGGAGGACATATGTTTATATCTGCAGAGAGCCATGGATTCAGCCCAGGTAACTTCTGGCATCTAGCTCCGGTGTCCAGCAAGTCTTAGCTGCTGTGCAGTTTCCATACAGTTAACCGGGACTACTGTTGACCTCCACAGGCTCGTCTAACCCAGCTAGGATTTGACTTGTTTTTTGGAGGTGTCTCTGCCCGTCCCTTCTCAATGGAGTGTGAGGTGATTCCACCTCTAATATAGGTGTTTCATTTGACTAGGATGTGTCTGGAGCAAACTGTTCTTACAGCGAACACATTTGTCTTCCTGAATTATCAGTCTCCTCCTGGAAAGAATGCATTCATCTAGAATTATTTTCATGTGTTTATGTATTCTGAGTATCTTTCTATCCTAAAGCAATTTGTGGATGGGCAAAGTTAAAGTATTAAAGGCGGTAAAAAGATAGTTAAAGTGGGGGACTTTGGGGAATTAGTGATGTTTTAATAGCAACCTATTATTTGGTGTAAGCTGATCTTTTTATTAGTGAAGAGGCAAGAATGTATGGTCCACAGAGGGAAGTACGATGCTGTAATTTCATGCAGGACTTCTTTTGAAATTCAAATGTCAATGTTTGAGTCCCAGAAACCTTTGTTAATACTAACATTTTTATGTAATGGACCTGAGGTATAAAACTATGGTAATAAAATGATAACAGCTATTGGCTTTTAAAGAAGGGGATTATGGTTTTACAGAGCGTTCAGATTAATTAACATATATATAACTTTTTATATGCCTGTGTGATAACTTTTAAAGAATCATAGATATCCCAATTCCATTTTTGTCTTATTTTTAAACAAAGAAGGAATTTCTGTACAATGTCTGGAGGAAAGTCAGTGATAATGGGTATCAAGAACACAGAGCTAGACACAGTCATTGTTTTCCCCCCGAATGAAACTACTGTTTATTCTGTAATTCATATTTGTCTTTAATGACACAGCGAATAGTCCTGTGGTCAGATACAGATGTCTTTCCCTTGCTGTGTTTACTGCTATTAACTTCTTCATTACAGATCACATACAAAGCAAGCTAATTAGCTTATTGAGGGAGTAAGTAGGAAAGAACAAAGATAAGTCCCAAGTTTTGCCCTAAAGGAAGCACATGAAAGCAAGGTGGCAGGAGGAATGAAAGAAACCAGGGAAAACTCTGTAGGTGACACACGCTATTGTGCAGTTTGTAGTATGGAATAGCTCAGGGGAATCCTGTGTATTAATACGCTATTGAACTCAACTGTTTGCAGATAATTTAACTTACTGTTTCTGAAGAGGTCTGTGTATTTATGGGGCCTTATTTACAGGTAGTAGGCTGTTCTATCAGGAACAGCCACATATACCTATTTTCAGTATATCTGGAGCTCAGGAATCATATAATCTTTGGGTTGGAAGGGACCTTTAAAGGCCACCTAGTCCAACCCTCCTGCAGTGAGCAGGGGCATCATCAGCTGGGTCAGGTTGCTCAGGAATCTGTCAACCATCAGGAAAAGAAAAATGCTAATCAACATTTATTCTGATAACACAGTACAAGAAATGTCAAAAAGCTAGATCTTTAGCGGTTTTGAACTGACAGGGTTCTTCTGAGATTTTTTTTTTTTTTATTATTATTATTGTTAAGTATTAACTGCAGTTTCTAACACTACTAGCCACAAAAAAATTACTTAACTGTTTCCGGTCCTATGAAGGGATTGTATTCTTGCTATATACAAAATCCAGTCTAGCAAACCCATATTCAATTTGGCAACGTCTGGATGCTTGTGATGGGTAGCTCAGGTAGACCTGCAGGTCCTGCCCCATAATTTTTAGGTCTTATAAACCTTTGTAGTGCTTAGAAATCCTTTTTACATTTTGAATTTTTCTATAAAAGCTTGTGGTAAATAGAGCATGTTTTGTCTGTGTGTGAACTCAGCTGTGAGGAGGAGGAAGTGGGACCAGCAGCTTTTCCACCTCCTAAGTCCCTGGAGGCACTGTCAGCCAGACATTTTCCTTTGAAGGGTAGTTCTGAGGTGCTTCCTCTTTGTTCTGGGAGGAAGATAGTAAATAAACATTGACCTATAACTGCAGCAAATTTAAAAATTAATAAATAACAATTTTTGGCTGAGCAGGTTTGCAGGGTGGATTTCTGATCCTTCTGAGTAGGGATAAGTGGGTATTCTATCTCGTAGTAATGAAATGCCTCAGCCCTCAAGGAATCATGCTATACGTCTCAAAACCTTATACAAAACATTGCAGTTTTGCGTTTTAGAACTACTGACATGTTGTTAAACCAAGTCAGAGGAACTGAACTGCCAAAACTTTCATGCACATCCTCTGGTCTGTCTGATCTGGCTGCTGTAATTTCTCCCTGCCTGTAGCCATTTCTCCCTGCCTGTAGCCATTTCTGTACCCAGAAGTAAACCCTCATCAACCTCACACAGAAGAGTTACCCCCATGGAGACGGAAAACAGAGAGATTGTTTCAGATAGGGAAAATCCTGCTGTGTCAAGTGCAGCGGTAATTATAGCTGTTCTGCTGGGTTGGAAGAATGCAGAGGAACAACAGTGGAAGTTAGGCTTCAGTTAAACATAATACTCTTGTTTGCCGTAAATGCAGTTTAGCAAACAAAAGTTTATTCAGTGGTACCAGAAATATGGTCCAATGTTCACCTTTCCTGTGTTCCAATATAACGTGCTTCAAGCTTCCTTCAGGTACATGTCATGCAACTGCTTCCAGGGTCTGACAAGAATCATCCTAGTAGCAAAGGTCTCTGTAACCCTTTTTCATAGGTGATTATATTGAAATAGTAGCAGAAATATAAGCTGCAGAATTAGGTAAGCTACTTTTTTCCTGTTAAGTAACAGAAGGTCCCAACAGATAAAGGGGAGATAATCAGATGCTCCATTCTTAATTTCCTGTTGGAAGTATTTCTGAAGACAGATCATTGAATGATGGATCCTACTCATACAGAATGAGCTTTCAAGAGTACACTGAACAGCATATAAATAGCTTTCCACCATGATCAGCCATACTTGCATCCCCACTCCTACCAGAATGCCAGAAAACCTGTGGGGCTAATGCAGAATCCAAAACTTGTGTTTTACAGTATTTTGTCTCATCCTCAGGTAGTTATGGGGACAAACTTTTTAATAGGACATGTAGTGATAGGAGAAGGGGTAATTATTTTAAACTAAAAGAGGGTTGATTCAGACTAAATATAAGGAAGAAATTTTTCACAGTGAGGGTGGTTAGGCACTGGCACAAGTTGCCCAGAGAGGTGGTAGATGCCCCATCCCTGGAAATGTTCAAGGTCAGGTTGGACGGGGCTCTGCTCACTGTAGGGGGGTTGGACTAGATGACCTTTAATGGTCCCTTCCAACCCAAACTATTCTATGATTCTAGTGTCTGTTTATTCTCTTACTTTACCAGGATCAAGGGTATTTTTGGATTGGCATACTAAATGATAGTAAAAGGTTTGAGAGGTTTCACAGAAAGTGAGAGCTTAGTAGTGAGGCTCTGCAGGAATTAATAAAAGATGCAGTATTTTTAAACATTTTCTTCAGTGGTTTGAAATCCAGGGTGCCTACTAATTTCATCTGTGGGTGATATGAGCACTAATGGAATGGATAAGAGCAATTGAAGATCCATATAGGATGACTTTGCAAGCTAGGCACAGACAAACAAAATTAATTTTTATATTGCTGACTTGAGAATAGAAGGCATGTAGGCCATGTGTCCTGCACCTCAACATCAACTTGCTATGTAACCTGTGACGAGGAGCTGTAATGCATTCCTTGGATATATAGGCAGAGGAGCATCTTGTAGGAACATGGGAGTGATCAGCCCAACCCTGCCCCCTCATTCAGCTTTGGTGAGGGTGATGCTGGGGTACTGTGTATAGTTCTGGAGTCCCTAAATCAACATTCATTTTGTGAAGGGGAGAAGGGGCAGCAAAGAGCACCATAATGATCAGAATAGATGATCTAATGATTTCTTCATCTTGTAAGCATCAATTGAGCACAAAAAGCAGGGTTATCTCACAGCAGATAGGGTTGTATTATGATACAGGAAAATATATCCTGAGTCTCCACCTTGATTCTCCGCAATCCTGTTTTTGGCTGCGAGAGAGTGGCAGGACACTTGTAGCCTTTCTGTTCTGTGTCCATGCCTAAGGTTAGGAAAAAGAAGTGCAAGGCGTGTCGCTTAGCTGCCGGGGCTGCCCAAGAGCTCGGGACACTTAGCACATGTTCACCTGTGCTGTTCTCCTTTCTATCGCAATTACTATAGGGGTAAGTAGTTCATTTGAGAATTACTGCTTCCATATTAAAAAAATCCCAAACTGTTCAAACTGCCTAAAAAGGGTGCTACTGTTTAAATCATATCAGCATAATATGTGTTAGTGCATTCATCAAAATATGTTATTTCTATTTGAGAGGCAAAAAAAGCAGTTGCTTTAATGATTTCATAGATTAACGAGATAAAAAATTTTTAGTACTACCTCTGTGTGGAAGGCTGTAGAGAAAGGTCCCATTTTCATATGAATCAATAATTTAAGACTAAAACGTGTAATTATTTTTTGATATGCAACTTAGAAATCTACTGAAAAATAGTAGTTCTGTTTAACACTATTATGTTGAAGTGAACTTGTCTTCAGAGATCAATACTGATCTCATTTCCCTCCCTCTGGACCCATACAAAACATACAGAATTAGCTTTATGTGAATTGTGTCTTGTGAATACTTAGACATGTCTTACCCAATAGTGAGTGTGGGCATCTTGTTGTAAGAGCTGGAAAAAATGAGCTGTTCGGTTTTTACTGACTGAGCAGAAATCTCGTTTTAAAAAAAATACTGAATTATTATATATAAATATTATTAAAAATAATAAAAAGGCAGCATTTACCGGCTCTTTAGCTAAAAACTCTATTCAGACTTTCTTTGAGACAGGTTTTCATTTTTCTACAGGTTGAGAGAAAATGTATTTCAGTACAGTTATAGTGTGCTTTTACAGTGAGGATGTATCAGGGAGTTGCCCAAACTCGGACTCCATGAACAGAAGTGAACGATGATTCCCTGTATGCACATGTTCCTTTCACTGTCTCCCTTTTGCCTAGGATCAGTCATGAAGGGTTTAATGCGATTTTTGTCTTGTTTTCCAGCTGAAATAAAGATCTGTTTTAAATACTACCATGGTGTTAGTGGAGCCCTCCGAGCTACTACTCCATGTATCACTGTGAAAAACCCTGCTGTGATGGTAAGTTTAGCTTCTGTTCCTTATGTTTTTATACGATGATAATATTAACTATCAGACAATCTCATTTATATGTCTCCTAGTTTTACCATTAACTGCGATTTTTGCCAAAAACTACATTGCCTGACAAAAATCATTAAAATTGGGAAATGCTTTTCTTGGTTTTGTATTTTTCATGGTAAAATGACATAAAAATCACTGAGCTTAGCTGAAATCTTTTATGCAAAGAACTTGATTTTGCTTGCTTTCAGTTTTGTGGCTTACAGCTTGCTGTAGTTTAACATCATAGTAGAAATTTTTCACACTGGTTATCTAACCCAAACAGAATCCTTATTGGAAGTCTCAATTTCTTCTTCTTATTTGTTAATAATAAAAATTAAATTGTTGCCGAGATAAAAATTATTAGTATAAAAATGAAACTGGACAAAACTCTGCTCCTGCAAAAATTTTTTTTTTGTGTATGTGTTTGTGTACTGTTGAAACTTAGATAATTATCTGACGATTGAGAATTGTTGATGCCGTACTATGCTTTCATGATGAGACTTGTTCTTTTGAAATACTAAAAGTTTTAGAGGAGGTTTATTTTAGTTGTTTAAATATGTATTGGAAGAAGAGCCTTCCAAACTTCTGTTCAGGTGCTTTTGATGGAAGTAATTTATCTAATAGGCTAGCTCTTTAGTTGACATGAAGTTTCACAGTGCATGTGATTCATTGGTATTACTGACAGATACTTAAGATCACATCTGTCTGGATGTTGTCTTGACAATGGCAGTATTGAAGATACTGTAGAGCACAAGTTACTCAGACTGAATAGCTTTTATTCTCATTGTGCACTTTTTCAGTGTTATATATTATATACAAGTGTGTGTAATGGCTATGTGATACTGTATGTGCTATACTAGACTTCATATATCATTATACCAGATGTTTTTTCTTTTTCTTAGAATTACAGACCTAGGTGATGGCATAATTTGTCAAATCTATGTCAGATCTGACTATGAATAACACTGGTTCACAGCAGGCATATGAACTCTTGATATTTTACAGAAGAAATGTGTTACAGTTAATGAGCCACTGTCTTTAATATCAATCTATAAACTACAGACTGTAAGGTACCCTGAATTTTAACAAAGAAAAAAATGCATCTCAAAGTCACCCTTAAAGTGGTCTGTGCGCTGCACTATATTGTTATTGAGAAGCAGAATTATCACATTGGATGGAGAAACCATTCGAACTTGTGTGTTTTCTTGACCTTGTCATACTAGCCACCAATATTTTTGAGATTCATTGCACCAGAGGACACCTGAAGTTCTGTCTTTGAGAGCTACCTGAAGACCTGTCCTTCAGAGTCATTGGTCAATCCTGAGGGGCTAATTGACTGTTGCTATTTAAATTTCTTTCCTTTAAAAGCTAACACAGGATCCTGGGTATTCTACAGACCTTACACTCCTGCTAGAAGGTGTAACTTAATATAAATGTTTTTGTTTGTGCTAACATTACAGATTTCCAGTAATAGTGAGCTGTTAGTTCCCTAATGAGAATGTCATATAACAGCTCAGATGAGGCTTCTTAAAAATGTTGTATTGGGTTAGTTATATGTAAGTATACCTATGATTATATGGTGATACCTCACACCATTTTCGTGGTTTCAGTGTTGAGCTTAAGCCTGGTGTAGGAGAGAATACTTTGTTCTCTTGGCACTGGTCATGTCCGTTGCTACAGAAATGCTGTTCATGGCAGCGGTAAGAGAGTCACGACATGCCCACTGTCTTTTTTTTAAGCTGCAAGAAGTTACCCGATTACTCCGATCATTCTGTGTTTTCACATTACGTGGTTTGGTGGGAGGCATGTTTCTGGTTTTCCTCATATTGATGGTGTATCACACATGGTATTTCAGTCCATCTTATTTTTGTATAAGCAACTAACATTCTGTTGTTTTCATTTGTGTTCATCAGCAAGGGCTGATCTAGCATTGAGAAACACAGCGTTATACCAGATGAAGTGGCCTTTGTGGTGCAAAAAGCTGAGCGTATGTGCTAGGGTGAAATTTTGTACTTGGCACAAAAAATGGAAATTGCTGTTCAGATCATAATGGAACAGGAAAAGGAAATGAAAAACAGAAAATGGAACATAGCAAAACCATGGAAGTGCTAGGGAACACTGGTACAATTAATTTTATTACAGCTGAATTGTGGACAAATCCTATTTTCTATAAAATGAAGTAATGATTAGCAATGTAAACAATATTATTTAAACAGAGTCAGTGATGTAGCAGAGAAATAGGTATAGAATGAGTAAGGCCTTTTTGTTGATGAATAACATTTTTAACAAGAAAACAATGCATGTTAGGGTAAGTCCAAAAGAATACACTGAAATGCATAGTGTTCTTCTGGCCCTGCCTGGGCAGCGTCACCATCCCAGGGGATGTGCCCCTTGCTGCTTCCAGGGAATATGTCTGTAGGCAAGGGGACTCTGATCCGGCTGGAATTAACCCATTGCTTTTGATGCCCTCGGAAGTTTATCCCAGCTGTTACTACTTAGGTGTCCGTATAAAGTCACTGGCGTGATGATGGCGTGCTGGGTAGGAAAGTGATCGAGTTCTGAGCACCGTGGCGAGAAACATCTTGCCCTGAGAACGGCGGTGAAACATCGTGAAGCCGGCAGTGAGGGAAGGGGTTGGGCTGGTTGCTGGGCGGCGGCTGGCACGGTGGGTTTCCTCACCAGACTGCTGGGGCTCACGGGGATGTCGGGCATCCGCGTCACTGCTGTTTCTTTATCGCTTTGTTTGACTGCTTGTTACGTACGAAGTATTACGAGTTTTGCAATGAGAGAAATTCTGTGTGTTTGCTAATTTTGATGGAATTCCCATGTGCTTGCTGATCATTGTGGGAAGTCTTTGAAAGCTAATAACATTTAATAGCTTAAAGCATTATAAAAGAGAATGATTATGTTTTCGGTTAGTGCAAAGCAGGTTCCTTGCAGCCACTACAGCTCCAGAAATCATATATCAATCCAGTAGCTTCTAGTTCAGCCTTCAAACAACTGTTTAGCTGCTCAAAACTGCTTTACATACTTCATCTATACACATAGGTGAGCGAGTTTTTATTCAGCTTTATTTTTTTATCATTCAGTAGAGCAGACAACGTCCTGTTCTGTCGCTAGTTGTAATCCCCAGTGCTGTGTTTGGCTGAAGCTTTTTCACCAGGCTGTCACCTATTCTGCCTGGGAGCGAGTGCAGTGCCTACCTGCCTGGAGAAACGTTTGACTTCAAAGATAGCTCCATTGGTGTCTTCATGATAAATTATTCAGCAGGATGCACATTTCTGTCTTGAAAGACAATTTCTGCTGCTATTTGAAAGAGCTAGACATTAATAAGACACTAATATGTGAAAAACTTTCTGTTTTGAAGTAGTGCTTTACCTAATAAGGGGTTTCGGTAGAAACCAAACTTGAAAAACTGCAAAGCATAAGCTTTTACACCACATTCATATTTAGATATCTGATGCACTTTTCTGTTGTAAATGAGCTTTTGTTCATAGATCTAAAGGCTTTTGTTAGTCTCTCTTTGATCTCTGCTCTTTTTGTTGCACAGTAAATTATGTGTTTGTGGAAAGTGACATGGTGTGTCACTGGCCAGCTCTGTGCTTTGGTATATATTAGCAATCCATACTGCTGATTTTATTTTACAAAAGGGAAACCTGCAAGAAAATACAGTCTCCTTTTCTCCAGTTTATAGTGTCTGCATGTGTATTAGCTTATATGTGTTCTGTTTGGAAGATTCCAAGAACTGGTGTATTAGCACTACGTGCCATAAATAATAGGTATTTTCCTAGAAACAAATGCTATAGCTTTGCCTGTCTGTGGTAATAGGCACTAGTTGGTCAGATTCTTCCCTTGCGTCCTACCTTACAATTGCATTGTCATCGTCAAAAATGTACAAAACAGACGAAAACTTCTGTGGTATATTTTGGTGTTTTCTCCTCTTCAGATGGGAGTAGAAGGCGCAGATGAAGGTGCTTCTGGAGCCCAGCACTCTAGGAAGTTAGTCAGCTTTACGCTATCAGGTAAAAACCAACTCTACTCTGTTTTACAAAATACCGTTACCAAAAAAATAATTGCTGTTTTAAATAACTTCAAAGATAGAACACTTTTCTTCATTAACCTCTGTAGGAGCACACTCTAGTGGCTTGAAAGATGTCATTTCTTCAGAACTTGTTTGTTGAAAGCAAGCCAGAATCATGAATCTCCAGGGGTAAAAGAAAGGGATTTAATGCATCACAGCATGAAAAAATTGGAGAAATTTCCAGTTTGCACAATTTTCCTCTCAGATTGAAGAGTGGAAAACTTAGCCTCTAAATAAAATGCAAGCTGGTTCCATCGCTTTGAAGTAGTAGAAAAGGAATGGCTGCAAATGGTGGTTTACAAAGGAAAAAAATCCTTACTTGTAACAGAGCTAAGATGTCACTACAGCAAAATAGCTGTAGGGGTACAGTCTACCAGCTTCACCTGTTTTGATTAGCCCTTTATTCCATGGGAAGTCTTGTGTGAGAGTAAAGAGCTTGAGCAAAGACAGAAAAAAATTAATTCTGAAACTTGAAGAGCTGACAATGCAAACATTTAGAGATTGTAGGGGTAGAGCAGGAAAAAAACCCGCGCTTTTTGAAACAGTCTTGCAGCAGTTATCTGGGATAGAGCTGATAGGTTGTATAGACTCACATAGAGTGCTATAAAAATAATTGGTTTATGAATTCTGAAAAACGTATTGTGTTTAATAGAAGATTGTGACTCTAAATTAATTTTGAATGGTGTGAAGAATTGACTGATAGGTCTGTAATGTATTTCCCAGAACACTTTTTGGTTGATCATTTGAATGTGCAAAGTTGTTGCTTTTAAAGGCAATTACCCTTTATTTCATGATATTTCTACTGTGTGGCTTAATTTTGCACATGGGGTAGTAGTATTTTTTTTACTGAATCCACAAGTGTGGCATTTCATTTTAGTGCAGTGACTTTTGCCTGCATGTATAAACTGCTCATCTAAGCATCCATGTGCCAGTTGCGTTAGAATCATGAAGGCTCCATGCAGCATATTGGAGTACCTAGTGGGGAAAAACACAAAAATCTTGTGCTTCAGCAAACCTAAACCAATAAATATTTTACAATTAAGTTTCAAATCTAATATTATATTAAAAAAAACCTCTTCGTTCCTGTTAAAGCTTGCACTGTCATTTAAAATCGTTAGGCAGGAGAATGTGCACCTGAGGAAATTATTATTTATTGTTGCAAGGGCTGCAGTACTGAGGTTTCCCTAGGAAGAAAGAAGCATTTTCAGAAAACTTTGTCTCCTTTTATGTGAGATAGGTTATCTTGTAAACTGGGAGAAAGTGTGCATCATAGTCCAGAGCAACCTTGATGATGAGTATTTGAAATTATATTTATCAAAGTCTCAACTTCGGGAAAGTGGCAGTTCACTACATCACCTCCCATACAGTTTTTTATTTTAGCCACTTCCCCGGAAACAGAGCAAGTACTGTGTGATGGTTCTTTGGTGTTTTTTGATTTTTCTTTTTAAGAGTGGAAATACCTTATGTACTGAGAAAAACATTTGTAGGTGAGTTACAAGTTCATGCTTTATGTTTTACAACTGACTGGAGTCTGAAATGCAAATGAGGATGTCTATTCCTTTCCTCCCTATATTCTATTGGAAAAACACCTTCCTCCTTTAACTGTCTTCTGTACACTGGATCTAGTGAACGTATGAGTAATTTTCATTTGCTTTATTTAGTTTATGGTGATTTGATTTCCTGGGTAATATTTTAGGAATGCACTACTTTGAACTAGCTTTAATTTACTGAATTCCTTTTTCCTTCCTTCATGTTTTGCTGTGTAGATATTAGAGCAGTTGGACTTAAAAAAGGCATGTTCTTCAATCCTGATCCTTATCTAAAGATGTCCATTCAGCCAGGCAAGAAAAGTACATTTCCTACATTTGCTCATCATGGCCAGGAACGAAGGTCGACTATCATCAGTAACACAACTAATCCTGTTTGGCACAGAGAGGTAATGTATCCCTTTTGAGAGCTGCCTGCCAGCTGATGTGGTGTACTAGGCTTGTATTTTCTCTTTATGTGTTAGTCCTTATTCTCTGAAGGCTGTGGGCTTATTTTGTAGCTAGTTGTTGAAACTGGCACAGAAATTGCAGTAATTTTAGGAACCCTGTTGTTGGATAGAAACAGCTATCATCTGCATATTTAAGCTGTGTATTTAAGCTGCACTGCTGTGAGGTTTTCATTACCTTCTCGGCTAACGAGAGTTGAACTCAATCAACAGCCCTGTAGATTTCTTGAAATGGCAAAAATAAATTAATTAAAATGGATTATATGTTGTGAGAAGACCCTTTAAGAAAAGGTACACTGTAGTGAGCATTTATGCCTAGTGATTGCAACAACTGTTCATTTGGAAATGATATTCTCATTGTGCATAGCAGGTGGCAAGCTTTCAGTTTTGTTGGGCAGGAGATACTCTTTGGTGTAGCCTCTGTATGCACTGCTGCAGGAGGGAAAGCCCAGGGAGGCATTACAGCACCACTCAGCGAGGGGAAAAAAAGACAGTTTGGCAGAAGCCGATTTTCCAGATGTGTTGATATTGGGTAAGCTGTGCACATCTCAGAAGGAACTCAGTCCCACAGTGAGCATAGAAGAGCCAGGCTGTGCCTTTAAAGATAAGTGTTCATGTAGGAAACAAGGTGAAAATACTGACACAAGTCCATAACCCTTTCAGGACCAGTAAGTAGTGTTCTTGATCTCCACTAGTTTTCTAATGAGCAGATGCCTGCACTGTGTCTGATGAATGTTAGTCTGTTCTTTAGGAAGATTGGAAAATTGAGCGGGCTTTGGAAAATGTTCCCACAAATTATAATCAAACGAAACAAGCAGTAAAGCAGAACATAGCAGGGCCAGCATTAGCATTGCTCTGGGGTGCTTTGTTGTGGGAAACACTGTAGATGTGTGGAAGACTTAAAATCTTAAAAAAAATCAAGAGTTTTAATCTCTAAATTGAGTCATTCTGTCCATCCATCTATCCAGTAGATACAAAGAAAATCCAGTCTTACTTTTCCCCTTTTTTCTTCTCCAGTTCTCCTTGGATTTGAAGCTTATTAGAAAAGTGATAATGTTCACTGGTGCACGCATCGTATCAGCTTGCTTTGACTGCCCTATCTTCCCTGTAGCAATGCTCTGATGGCAGCAGCTTATGATGCCATTATATATGCAGTCCTAGTGGTGCAGAATTGATCCTGTTTTACATCTACTTATTTCTGCAAAATAATTTGCAATTTTGTAGTAAACTGAGAGTGACAAATTTTTAAGTTCTGTTTATCACAGGAACTCGTCTCTGAGAGTTGCCCAGCATGAGAAAGTGTTTTTATTCCTGACCCAATTTAATTGCTGTTTTTGAATGTATTTAGCTGATGTCTACAGCTGAACTGAAGAGTTGTTCCTTCTTTTGTTCCTTGTTCAAGACATCTTTAGCTATCTAGCCAGATGCGTATTAGGCATTGTACTCGGGTTGTGATTTGCTCAGAGGTCTTAAAGGTGGCAGACAGTAAAAGTACAACCAGATGACCTTGGCTTTTCTGAGTAGGATATAGATATACCATACCTTTTTTGTGTGTTTGTTTGAAATATCTTAGAATCTAGAGGAAAAATAAAAATTTTTGGTTCATAAGCTTGCTTTGCTAATGGAATTTGTTATCACACAATGTGTGTGTGTCTGCCAAGATGT